>NW_027518370.1:0-10375 GCF_023851605.1 Tamandua tetradactyla
GGACATCATTTTGTCTAAATGCTGCATAATATTCCATTATATGTATTGTATACACCATATTTTTTAATTCACTCCTCTGTTGATGAGCACCTGGATGGTTTCCATCTCTTGGCAATTGTGACTAGTGCTGCTATGAACATTTGCAAATATCTGCTCGTGTCAGTACCCTCAACTCTTCTGGGTATATACTGAGCATTGGTATTTTTGGGTCATAGGGCGACTCAATATTTAATTTCCTGAGGAACCACCAAAAAGCTGATTTCCACAACAGTTGAAAGATTTTAAATTTCCACCAACAGTGAATAAGTGCTCCAATTTTTCCACATTCTCTCCAACATTTATAATTTCCTGTTCATTTAATGGTAGCGGTGCTTAAAAGTGTGAGGTGAGATCTCAATGTTGCCTTAATTTGCATTTCTCTTATAGTCAATGAAGAGGAGCAGCTCTTCATGTGCATTTTACCCCTCTGTGTTTGTTCTTCAGAAAAGTGTCTATTCATTTCCTCTGCCCATTTTATAATTGGGTTGTTTGTTCTTTTGTTTTTGAGCTGTATTTTCTTCATGTATACAGAATATCAAGGCTTTATCTGATATGTGGTTTCCAAATATTTTTCCCATTGAGTTGTCTGCTTCTTCATCTTTTTAACAAAGTTCTTTGAAGCATAGAAGCTCTTGATTTTAAGGAGTTTCCATTTATCTATTTTTTCTTTCACAGCATGTACTTTAGGTGTAAAGTTTAAGAAGCTACCTCCTATTACTAGATCTTTTTTTTTATTAATTAAAAAAATTAACTAACACAACATTAGAAATCAATCCATTCTACATATGCAATCAGTAATTCTTAATATCATCACATAGGTGTATGGTCATCATTTCTCAGTACATATGCATCGATTTAGAGAAAGAAATAGCACGACAACAGAAAAAGAAATAAAGTGATAACACAGAGAAAACACAAATAAAAATAAAAAGTACAAAAATATATAAGAGAAAGAAAAAACAAACAAACAAACAAAAAACTATAGATCAGATGCAGCTTCATTCAGCGTTCCAACATAATTACATTACAGTTAGGCAGTATTGTGCTGACCATTTTTTTTTTTTAGACATCATACCGTTCTACATATGCAATCAGTAATTCTTAACATCCTCACATAGATGCATGATCATCGTTTCTTAGTACATTTGCATCGGTTTAGAAGAACTAGCAGTATAACAGAAAAAAATATAGAATGTTAATATAGAGAAAAAAAATAAAAGTAATAATAATAAGAACAAAACAGACAAAACAAAACAAAACAAGAACCTATCGCTCGGATGCAGCTTCGTTCAGTATTTTAACATGATTACTTTACAATTAGGTATTATTGTGCTGTCCATTTTTGAGTTTTTGTATCTAGTCCTATTGCACAGTCTGTATTCCATCAGCTCCAATTACCCATTATCTTACCCTGTTTCTAACTCCTGCTGAACTCTGTTACCAATGACATATTCCAAGTTTATTCTCGAGTGTCGATTCACATCATTGGGATCATACAGTATTTGTCTTTTAGTTTTTGGCTAGACTCACTCAGCATAATGTTCTCTAGGTCCATCCATGTTATTACATGCTTCATAAGTTTATCCTGCCTTAAAGCTGCATAATATTCCATCGTATGTATATACCACAGTTTGTTTAGCCACTCGTCTGTTGATGGACATTTTGGCTGTTTCCATCTCTTTGCAATTGTAAATAACGCTGCTATAAACATTGGTGTGCAAATGTCTGTTTGAGTTTTTGCCCTTAATTCCTTTGAGTAGATTCCCAGCAATGGTATTGCTGGGTTGTATGGCAATTCTATATTCAGCTTTTTGAGGAACCGCCAAACTGTTTTCCACAGTGGTTGCACCATTTGGCATTCCCACCAACAGTGGATAAGTGTGCCTCTTTCACCGCATCCTCTCCAGCACTTGTCATTTTCTGTTTTGTTGATAATGGCCATTCTGGTGGGTGTGAGATGATATCTCATTGTGGTTTTGATTTGCATTTCCCTAATGGCCAGGGACATTGAGCATCTCTTCATGTGTCTTTTGGCCATTTGTATTTCCTCCTCTGAGAGGTGTCTATTCAAGTCTTTTTCCCATTTTGTAATTGGGTTGGCTGTCTTTTTGTTGTTGAGTTGAACAATCTCATTATAAATTCTGGATACTAGACCTTTATCTGATATGTCGTTTCCAAATATTGATTCCCATTGTGTAGGCTGTCTTTCTACTTTCTTGATGAAGTTCTTTGATGCACAAAAGTGTTTAATTTTGAGGAGCTCCCATTTATTTATTTCCTTCTTCAGTGCTCTTGCTTTAGGTGTAAGGTCCATAAAACCGCCTCCAATTGTAAGATTCATAAGATATCTCCCGACATTTTTCTCTAACTGTTCTATGGTCTTAGACCTAATGTTTAGATCTTTGATCCATTTTGAGTTAACTTTTGTGTAGGGTGTGAGATATGGGTCTTCTTTCATTCTTTTGCATATGGATATCCAGTTCTCTAGGCACCATTTATTGAAGAGACTGTTCTGTCCCAGGTGAGTTGGCTTGACTGCCTTATCAAAGATCAAATGTCCATAGATGGGAGGGTCTATATCTGAGCACTCTATTCGATTCCATTGGTCGATATATCTATCTTTATGCCAATACCATGCTGTTTTGACCACTGTGGCTTCATAATATGCCTTAAAGTCAGGCAGTGCAAGACCTCCAGCTTCGTTTTTTTTCCTCAAGATGTTTTTAGCAATTCGGGGCACCCTGCCCTTCCAGATAAATTTGCTTATTGGTTTTTCTATTTCTGAAAAATAAGTTGTTGGGATTTTGATTGGTATTGCATTGAATCTGTAAATCAATTTAGGTAGGATTGACATCTTAACTATATTTAGTCTTCCAATCCATGAACACGGTATGCCCTTCCATCTGTTTAGGTCTTCTGTGATTTCTTTTAGCAGTTTTTTGTAGTTTTCTTTATATAGGTTTTTTGCTCTTTAGTTAAATTTATTCCTAGATATTTTATTCTTTTAGTTGCAATTGTAAATGGGATTCGTTTCTTGATTTCCCTCTCCGCTTGTTCATTGCTAGTGTATAGAAATGCTACAGATTTTTGAATGTTGATCTTGTAACCTGCTACTTTGCTGTACTCATTTATTAGCTCTAGTAGTTTTGTTGTGGATTTTTCCGGGTTTTCGACGTATAGTATCATATCGTCTGCAAACAGTGATAGTTTTACTTCCACCTTTCCAATTTTGATGCCTTGTATTTCTTTTTCTTGTCTAATTGCTCTGGCTAGAACCTCCAACACAATGTTGAATAATAGTGGTGATAGTGGACATCCTTGTCTTGTTCCTGATCTTAGGGGGAACGTTTTCAATTTTTCCCCATTGAGGATGATATTAGCTGTGGGTTTTTCATATATTCCCTCTATCATTTTAAGGAAGTTCCCTTGTATTCCTATCCTTTGAAGTGTTTTCAACAGGAAAGGATGTTGGATCTTGTCAAATGCCTTCTCTGCATCAATTGAGATGATCATGTGATTTTTCTGCTTTGATTTGTTGATATGGTGTATTACATTAATTGATTTTCTTATGTTGAACCATCCTTGCATAACTGGGATGAATCCTACTTGGTCATGATGAATAATTCTTTTAATGTGTTGTTGGATACGATTTGCTAGAATTTTATTGAAGATTTTTGCATCTATATTCATTAGAGAGATCGGCCTGTAGTTTTCTTTTCTTGTAATATCTTTGCCTGGTTTTGGTATGAGGGTAATGTTGGCGTCATAGAATGAGTTAGGTAGTTTTCCCTCCACTTCGATTTTTTTGAAGAGTTTGAGGAGAGTTGGTACTAATTCTTTCTGGAATGTTTGATAAAATTCACATGTGAAGCCGTCTGGTCCTGGACTTTTCTTTTTAGGAAGCTTTTGAATGACTGATTCAATTTCTTTACTTGTGATTGGTTTGTTGAGGTCATCTATGTCTTCTTGAGTCAAAGTTGGTTGTTCATGTCTTTCCAGGAACCCGTCCATTTCCTCTAAATTGTTGTATTTATTAGCGTAAAGTTGTTCATAGTATCCTGTTATTACCTCCTTTATTTCTGTGAGGTCAGTAGTTATGTCTCCTCTTCCATTTCTGATCTTATTTATTTGCATCCTCTCTCTTCTTCTTTTTGTCAATCTTGCTAAGGGCCCATCAATCTTATTGATTTTCTCATAGAACCAACTTCTGGCCTTATTGATTTTCTCTATTGTTTTCATGTTTTCAATTTCATTTATTTGTGCTCTAATCTTTGTTATTTCTTTCCTTTTGCTTGCTTTGGGGTTAGCTTGCTGTTCTTTCTCCAGTTCTTCCAAATGGATAGTTAATTCCTGAATTTTTGCCTTTTCTTCTTTTCTGATATAGGCATTTAGAGCAATAAATTTCCCTCTTAGCACTGCCTTTGCTGCGTCCCATAAGTTTTGATATGTTGTGTTTTCATTTTCATTCACCTCGAGGTATTTGCTAATTTCTCTAGCAATTTCTTCTTTGACCCAGTCGTTGTTTAGGAGTGTGTTGTTGAGCCTCCACATATTTGTGAATTTTCTGGCACTCTGCCTATTATTGATTTCCAACATCATTCCTTTATGGTCCGAGAAAGTGTTGTGTAAGATTTCAATCTTTTTAAATTTGTTAAGACTTGCTTTGTGACCCAGCATATGGTCTATCTTTGAGAATGATCCATGAGCACTTAAGAAAAAGGTGTATCCTGCTGTTGTGGGATGTAATGTCCTATAAATGTCTAATAAGTCTAGTTCATTTATAGTAATATTCAGATTCTCTATTTCTTTGTTGATCCTCTGTCTAGATGTTCTGTCCATTGATGAGAGTGGTGAGTTGAAGTCTCCAACTATTATGGTATATGAGTCTATTTCCCTTTTCAGTGTTTGCAGTATATTCCTCACGTATTTTGGGGCATTCTGGTTCGGTGCGTAAATATTTATGATTGTTATGTCTTCTTGTTTAATTGTTCCTTTTATTAATATATAGTGTCCTTCTTTGTCTCTTTTAACTGTTTTACATTTGAAGTCTAATTTGTTGGATATTAGTATAGCCACTCCTGCTCTTTTCTGGTTGTTATTTGCATGAAATATCTTTTCCCAACCTTTCACTTTCAACCTATGTTTATCTTTGGGTCTAAGATGTGTTTCCTGTAGACAGCATATAGAAGGATCCTGTTTTTTAATCCTTTCTGCCAATCTATGTCTTTTGATGGGGGAATTCAGTCCATTGACATTTAGTGTTATTACTGTTTGGATAATATTTTCCTCTAACATTTTGCCTTTTGTATTATATATATCATATCTGATTTTCCTTCTTTCTACACTCTTCTCCATACCTCTCTCTTCTGTCTTTTTGGTTCTGACTCTAGTGCTCCCTTTAGTATTTCTTGCAGAGCTGGTCTCTTGGTCACAAATTCTTTCAGTGACTTTTTGTCTGAGAATGTTTTAATTTCTCCCTCATTTTTGAAGGATAGTTTTGCTGGATATAGGAGTCTTGGTTGGCAGTTTTTCTCTTTTAGTATTTTAAATATATCATCCCACTGTCTTCTAGCTTCCATGGTTTCTGCTGAGAAATCTACACAAAGTCTTATTGGGTTTCCCTTGTATGTAATGGATTGTTTTTCTCTTGCTGCTTTCAAGATCCTCTCTTTCTCTTTGACCTCTGACATTCTAACTAGTAAGTGTCTTGGAGAACGCCTATTTGGGTCTAATCTCTTTGGGGTGCGCTGCACTTCTTGGATCTGTAATTTTAGGTCTTTCATAAGAGTTGGGAAATTTTCAGTGATAATTTCTTCCATTAGTTTTTCTCCTCCTTTTCCCTTCTCTTCTCCTTCTGGGACACCCACAACACGTATATTTGTGCGGTTCATATTGTCCTTGAGTTCCCTGATACCCTGTTCAAATTTCTCCATTCTTTTCCCTATAGTTTCTGTTTCTTTTTGGAATTCAGATGTTCCATCCTCCAATTCACTAATTCTATCTTCTGTCTCTTTAAATCTATCATTGTAGCTATCCATTATTTTTTCTATGTTTGCTACTTTATCCTTCACTTCCATAAGTTCTGCGATTTGTTTTTTCAGTTTTTCTATTTCTTCTTTATGTTCAGCCCATGTCCTCTTCATGTCCTCCCTCAATTTATCGATTTCATTTTTGAAGAGGTTTTCCATTTCTGTTCGTATATTCAGCATTAGTTGTCTCAGCTCTTGTGTCTCATTTGAGCTATTGGTTTGTTCCTTTGACTGAGCCATATTCTCAATCTTTTGAGCGTGGACAGTTATCTTCTGCTGCTGGCGTCTGGGCATTTATTCAGATTTCTCTTGGTGTTGGACCCAGCAAGGTTGTAATATTTTTCTGTGAAATCTCTGGGATCTGTTTTTCTTATCTTGCCCAGTATGTGGCGCACGTGGCACACGTTTGTCTCAAGTGTTTGGAATGGGTCTCCCCCAGTCACCGATCTCCGTGGCCTGGGGATTTCGGATCCAATTCTCTCCGTTGGTTCAGGGGCTGCGCGTGGTGGGGGCGTCAGCTGCTGTGGCTTGAGGGGACCCTGTGGCTGGTTGCGGGCCGCAGCGGGCTTGGGGGATTCCCCACCGGACCAGGAAGCCTCCCGTGGGGGGGGCTACCGCTGCTTGGATAGCCCTCCTATCCGAGACTCGTATCCACGGACTCGAAGCAGAGACTCGAAGCCGCCCGCAAAAGAGGGGTGCCGCCTGCCTCGGCTTGGGAAACTTGCTTCTCCAATACTCTCAGCCGGCCCGGAAAGGAGGGAGGGAGTAGCTCGGACCACCGCAGCTGCCGCTGATCGGGAAATCACGCGCCGCTCGGGGGTCTCACCGCAGCCTAGTCTCGCAGTCAGTCTAGCCAGCCCAGACTTTGGATAGCCCTCTGATCTGAGATTCGTAGCCGCGGACTCAAAGCCGAGACTCGAAGCCGCCCGCAGAAGAAGGGCGCCGCCTGCCTCGGCTTGGGAAACTTGCTTCTCCTATACTCTCAGCTGGCCCGGGAAGGAGGGAGGGATTAGCTCGGACCGCCGCAGCTGCAGCTGCTCGGCAAATCACGCGCTGCTCGGGGGTCTCGCCGCAACCAAGAGTCGCAGTCAGACTTGCCAGCCCAGACTTTGTATAGCTCTCTGATGCGAGACTCGTAGCTGCGGACTCGAAGCCGAGACTCGAAGCCACCCGCAAAAGTGTGGCGCCGGCCGCCTTGGCTGGGAAGCGTGTCTCTCCGCGTCCCTCAGCCAGCCCGGGAAGGAGGGAGGGATTAGCTCGGACCGCCGCAGCTGCGGCTGCTCGGGGGTCTCGCCGCAGCCAAGAGTCACAGTCAGACTTGCCAGCCCAGACTTTGGATAGCCCTCTGATGTGAGACTCGTAGTCGCGGACTCGAAGCCGAGACTCGAAGCCGCCCGCAAAAGTGTGGCGCCGGCCACCTTGGCTGGGAAGCTTGTCTCTCCGCGTCCCTCAGCCAGCCCAGGAAGGAGGGAGGGATTAGCTCGGACCGCCGCAGCTGCGGCTGCTCGGGAAATCGCCCGCCGCTCGGGGATCTCACTCACCGCAGCCGAGTTTCGCAGTCAGACTACCCAGCCCAGACTGGGTTACGCTGTGTGTCCGTTCCCTGCTGTAGCCCCGGGAGCTGTTCTGTACTGTTTCTGTTCACCTATTAGTTGATTTGGAGTCGGAGGAACTAAGACGCATGTACCTTACTAAGACGCCATCTTGGATCTCCCCTATTACTAGATCTTGAAGATGTTTCCCTATATTTGTTTCAGGAAGTTTTATGTTTTTCATATATGCACTTTATGATAAGATCAAGAGACCTGACATTTGGGTCTTTGATCCATGTTGAATTAATTTTAGTATCGGGTGTGAGGTAGGTGTCCTCTTTCATTCTTGTGGCTATTGAAATTCAGTTCTCCCATTACAATTTATTGAAAAGACTATTCTGTTCCTATTCACTGGATTTGGAGATCTTATTTAAGATCAAGTGTCCATAAATTTGGTGGTCAATCTCTGCACTCTTTATTTTTTCCACTGGTCATTCCTTCGTCTTTGTGCAGTGCCATGCTGCTTGACCACTGTGCCTTTATAGTCAGCTTTCAAGTCAGCAAGTGATAAACTTCCAAGTTCACTCTTGTTTTAGGATATCCCTAGCTGTCTGAGATCTCTTTATCTTCCACATAAATTTGATAATTTTTCTGTCTTCAAAGTAGGTTGTTGGGATTTCTATTGGCACTGTAATGAACTTGTAGATCAGCTTGGGAAAAATTGACCTTTGGAGATGAAGAAGGAAAATGTCTCCCAGGGAGCTTCATGAAACAAAAAACCAGGAGGAGAAGCTAGCAGATGATGCCATGTTCACCATGTGCCTTTCCAGATGAGAAACTCTGACTGTGTTCACCATGTGCCCTTCCACTTGAGAGAGAAACCCTGAACTTCACTGGTCTTCTTGAACCAAGGTATTTTTCCCTGGATATGGTTGATTGGACATTTCTATAGACTTGCTTTAACTGGGACATTACCTTGGCCTTAGAACTGCAAATGAGTAAATTATTAAATTCCCCCTTTTAAAAGCATTCTGTTTCTGGTATATTGCATTCCAGCAGCTAGAAAACTAGAACAGTTTCCCAGTTTGCTTATTTCTGCTTTAGTCTTTATTATTTCTCTTCTTTTATTTGCTTTGGGGTTTGTGGTTCTTTTTCTAAATTCTCCAGGAGACAGCTAAATCCTCAAGTTCTGCTCATTCTTGTATTTATATATATATGCATTTAGGGCAATAAATTTCTGTCTCAGCATTGCCTTTGCCTAATCCCATAAGTTTTATATTTATTTATTTATTTATTTATTTATTTATTTATTTATTTATTGCATGGAACTGGGAATTGAACCTTGGTCTCCAGCATGGTGGGTGAGAACTCTACCTGCTGAGCCACTGTGGCCTACCCATACCATAAGTTTTAATATGTTGTATTCTCATTATCATTCATCTCCAGATATTTACTGATTTCTCTAGCAATTTCTTCCTTAATGCACTGATTATTTAAGTGTGCATTGTTTAATCTTCATATAACTGTGAAAGCTCTGGTTCTTTTGTGATTATTAATTTCCAACTTTATTCCACTGTGATTAGAGACAGTTCTCTGGATATCAATCTTCAACAATAAAAGGTTAAAAACAGTACAAAGTCTGTTACAGGAATGGTCTTTTCTAAGGCAAAATTCTCCTCTGGATCTGGTCAGTAAAGCTCAGAACAAGTTACTTGAAGCCAACATACAGAGGAGGGACAGTCATAGGATAAATACCCCCATTTTCATAGGGAGAAATTGGAAAGAACACTGGGGTCACTGGATCCAAGCAGTTTTGAAAACCTGCAAAACAAACTATTAGATTTCAAAGTCTGAAAGTCATTTATCATCAGGGCTTTAGAAAGTGGTAGTCCCATCCTTCCAAGGGCCTATGTGGTGGCCTGCCTCTCTTCTTATGCAGCTTTGGGTGAAATTGGGGAGACTAACTTTTTCTCAACTCTATCCTCTCCAAGCATCATGGCAGTACCCAGGCTCTCTGCCATCTTCATGGCACATGTACACCTCTCCTTGTGGTGGCAGCCCGACTCTCCCCAATCCCCAAGGAGTGTGGTCCACACTCTCCAAGGCCTGTGGTACCACATGTTTTCCACCGGAACAAGGTGGAAGGAGCATTATCTGCCTTCAGGGAAAACTCAACCTCTCCATGTGCTTGTATGTGTCCACGCTCCTGGTCTGACATTTTTTGACTTCAGACCCCAGCCTCCATGTTTCTGCATCTCAAACATTTTACTTTCACTATTTCCCTTTTCTTAAACCCCCAGTTGAGATAGGCAGTGGTTCTGTTTATGCAGGTCCTACAGCACTCTTATTGCCTTTCTATGTAGCAAGTAAGGATCCTGCTCTTCAGACAGGAGTTTCCAATTCTTCTTGGATAACTCCATGTCCAATCCTGGCTTTTTCTGAAATGGCTGACTGTATCTGCATTTGGCTAAATCCTCATGTGAGGCACTATTCTCTGAGCTCTCCCTTCCTGGAAATCCAGAATTTTCCAGAACATCAATTTCTGGCTTCTTTGCACTCAAGAGTTCAATTTTCTCTTTCTTTTTTGAATTTTGCTATAAACTGCAAGAGAAAAAACAGGCTGTGCTTTCCACATTTGAGGAAGGATAAGATTAAAGCATTTGTAAACTTGCTCTGTGTTTGCATATCATCAAACAATGGAAAACCAGTACTCTTATCTATCTGTTTGTTAAGCTGAAAACAGCTTAAGGTGTTTGTCTGTCTTGTCTATCTGTT
>NW_027518371.1:0-8586 GCF_023851605.1 Tamandua tetradactyla
TATTGCTGGGTCATATGGCAATTCTATATTCAGCTTTTTGAGGAACCGCCAAACTGCCTTCCACAGTGGTTGCACCATTTGACATTCCCACCAAGTGAATAAGTGTGCCTCTTTCTCCACATCCTCTCCAGCACTTGTCATTTTCTGTTTTGAACAGGGCTGTGACAACGATCAGGGCTAGGGCGACAATCAGGGCTAGGGTGATGATCAGGGTGAGGGCGATGAACAGAGCTATCTCAGTGATCACAGTAAGGGCAATGACCAGGCCTAGGTCGATGAACAGGGTCAGCATGCTGCAGTGGGCCAGGGTGATGCACGGGGCCAGGGCGATGCACAGGGTCTGGGTGATGATCACGGCTAGGGCATTGCAGAGGGCTGGGCCAATGCACAGGGCTGGGCCGATGCACAGTCCTGGGCTGATGCACAGGGCCAGGGTGTACACATGGCCAGGGCGAAGCATGGGGCCATGGTGATGCATGGGGCCAGGGTGATGCACAGAGCCAGGGCGATGCACCAGACTCGGACAATGAACAGGCTAGGGTGATGAAAATGGCTAGGGCGATGCACAAGGTGAGGTCGACGCACAGGGTATGGCAATGCTCAGGGCCACGGTGATGCTCAGGGCTGTGTGGCGATACACAGGGTTAGGGCGATGAACAAGTCTAGGGTGATGAATATGGTTAGGTCGTGCACATAGGTAGTGCGATGCACAGGGTTAGGGTGGTGCACAGGGTGAGGGTGATGTACAGGGCGTGGCAATGAAATGGCAGGGTGATGAACAGGGCAAGGAGATGATCAGGGCTAGGGTGTTGAACAGATCTAGGGTGATGAACAGGTCTAGGGCAATGAACAGGGCTTGGGCGATGAACAGGGTTAGGGCGTGCACAGGGCTAGTGCGATGCACAGATTTAGGGTGATGCACAGGGCGAGGGTGATGCACAGGGCCTAGCCGATAAAAAGGGTGAGTGCGATGAACAGGGCGATGGTGATGAACAGGGCATATGGGATGAACAGGGCTAGGGTGATAATCAGGGCTGGGCAATGATCAGGATTAGGGCCATGATCACGGCTTGCGCTATGATCAGGGCAAGGGCGATGATCAGGGCTAGCATGCTGTACAGGGCTAGGGCAATGCACAGGGCAAGGGCGATGGACAGGGCATGGGCAATGCACAGGGCAAGGGCGATGGACAGGGCATGGGCAATGCACAGGGCAAGGGTGATGGACAGGGCATGGGCAATGGTCAGGGTGAGGGCGATGGACAGGGCGAGGGTGAGTAACAGAGCCAGTGTGATGAAAAGGGCTAGCACAGGGTGAGGGCAATGAACAGGGTGAGGGCGGTGAACAGCCTAGGGTGATGATCAGGGCAATGGCGATAAGCAACGCTAATGCGATGATCAGCGCTAGGGCTATGATCAAGGCTATGGTGATGATCAGGGTTAGCATGCTATACAGGGCTAGGGTGATGCACAAGGCTAACGTGATGAACAGGGCTAGGGCGATGCACTAGGCTAGGTAGATGCACAGGGCAAGGCAGATGCATAGAGCTAAGGTGATGCACAGGGCTATGGCGATGCACAGGTCTAGGGTGATACACAAGTTTAGGGCAATGTACAGTGGGAGGGCCCTGAACAAGGCCAGGGCGATAATCAGGGCAAGGGCAATGATCAGGGTTAGGGCGAACCAAGGTCTAGTGTGAGGCACGGGTTTGGGGCGATGCACAGGGCTAGGGCAATTCACAGGGCTAGGGCAATTCACAGGGCTAGGGCGATGAAGTGGACTTGGTTGATGAACTGGGCTTGGGTGATGTACAGGGCAAGGGTGATGAACAAGATGAGGTTGATGAACAGGGTTGGGCGATGAACAGGGATAGTGGGATGATCAGGACTAGGGCAATGAACAGGGCTTGGGCGATGATCAGGGCTAGGGTGATGATCAGTGCTATGGCGATGAACAGGGCTTGGGTGATGAACAGGACTTGGGTAAGAAACAGGGTGAGGGCGATGAACAGGGCGACTGCAATGAATAGGGCTAGGGCAATGAACAAGGATAAGGAGATGAACAGAGCTAGGGTGATGCACAGGGCTAAGGTGATGAACAGGGCTAGGATGATGGACAGTGCTAGGATGATGCAAAGTGCTAGGCCAATGCACAGGGCCAGGGCAATGAACAGGGAGAGGGAGATGAGCAGGGCAAAGGCAATGAACAAGGCAAGGGTGATGAGCTAGACATGGTCAATGAAAAGGGCTATGGCGATGACAAGGGCAAGGGTGATGATCAAGGGCGAGGACAATGAACAGGGTTGGGTGATGATCAGGGGTAGGGCGATGATCAGGGCTAGGGTGCTGTACTGGGCGAGGGCGATGAACAGTGTGAGGACGATGAACAGGATGAAGGTGATGAACAGGGATGGGGTGGTGCACAGGACTAGGGTGATGCAGAAGGCTAGGACAATGCACAGGGTTTGGGCATTGAACACAGTTTGGCGATGAACAGGGCTATGGTGATGAGCAGGGCTAGGGCGATGAACAGGTCTAGGTAAATGAACAGGGCTAAGGTGATGCACAGGGTTAGGGTGATGGACAGTGCTAGTGCGATGTCCAGGGTTATGGTGATGATCACGGTTAGGGCGATGATCAGGGCAAGGGCAATGATCAGGGCAAGGGCGATATCAGGGCTACGGCAATGAGCAGGGCTAGGGCGATGATCAGGTTAGGGCGATGAACAGGGCTGGGGAGATGAACAGTGCTTGTGCAGTGATCAATGCTATGGAGATGAACAAGGTGAGGGCGATGAACAGAGTGAGTGCAATGAACAGGGCTATGGCGATGACCAGGGTTAGGGCGATGATCAGGACTGGGGCAATGATCAGGGCTAGTGCGATGAGCAGGATTAGGGTACTGCACAGGGCCAGGGCACTGCACAGGGCCAGGGCACAGCACAGGGCCAGAATGATGCACAGGGCTAGTGCGATGAACAGTGCTAGGGTGAAGATCAGGGCGAGGGTGATGAACAGAGTGAGGTCCATGAACAGTGCCAGGGCGATGAACAGGTGTAGCATGATATTTAGGGACAGGGTGATGATCAGGTTTAGGGCGATGTAAAGGGCAAGGGCGATGATCAGGGATAGGGCAATGATCAGGGCTAGGGTGATAATCAGGGTTAGGATGATGATAAGGGCGAGGGCGATGAACAGGGTGTGGGAGATGAACAGAGTGAGGGTGATGCACAGGGCTAGGGCAAAACACCGAGCTTGGGAGATGCACAGGGCTAGGGCGAAGCACAAGGCTAGGGCAATGCACAGAGTTTTGGTGATGCACTGGGGTATGATGTACAGGGCTAGGGTGATGCACACATCTAGGGCGATGCACAGGGCTAGGGCAAAGCACAGGGTTTGGGTGTTGAACAGAGCTTGGGTGATAAACAGGGTTATGGCGATGAGCAGTGCTAGAGCAATGAACAGGTCTAGGGATATGAACAGGGCTAGGGTGATGAGCAGGGTTAGGGTGAGGAACAGGGCTAGGGTGATGAGCAGGGTTGGGGGATGAACAGGGCTGGGGATATGAATGGTGCTCGTGCTGTGATCAGCGCTATGACGATGAAGAGGGAGAAGGGTGATGAACAGGGTTAGGGCGATGAACAGGGTTAGGGCGATGAACAAGGCTGGGGAGGTGAACAGTGGTAGCGTGATGATCAGTGCTGTGGCGATGGACAGGGCTAGGGCACTGAACTGGGCAAGGGTGATGAACAGCATGAGGATGATGAACAGACGAAGGCTATGAACAGGGCTGAGGCATTGCACAGGTCTAGGGCAATGCACAGGGCTAGGGCAATGCACAGGGTTTGGACACTGAACACAGCTTGGTGATGAACAGGGCTATAGTGATGAGCAGGGCTAGGATGATGAACAGGTCTAGGTAGATGAACAGGGCTAAGGTGATGCTCAGGGTTAGGGTGATGGACAGTGCTAGTGTGATGTCCAGGGTTATGACAACGCACAGGGTAAGGGCGAAGCACACACCTAGGGCAATGCACAGGGTAGGATGATGCACAGCGCTAGGGCAGTACAAATAGATAGGGCAATGCACAGGGCTATGGTGATGCACAAGTCAAGGGTGATGCAAATGGCTAGGGCGATGCACAGGGCTAAGGATATGCACAGGACTAAGGCGATGAACAGGGAGAGGGTGATGATCAGGGCTAGGGCGATGATCAGGGCTAGGGCGGTGATCAGGGCTAGTGCAATGATCAGGGTTAGGACAGTGATCAGGGTGAGGGCAATGAACATGGCGAGGTCAACGAACAGGTATAGGACGATGTACAGGGTGAGGGTGGTTGACAGGGTGAGAGCAATGAACAGGGTAAGGGCTATGAACAGGACGAGGGTGATGAACAGGGCTAGGGTGATGATCAGGGTGAGGGCGATGATCAGGGTGAGGGTGAAGAAGAGGGTTAGGGTGATGAACAGGGAAAGGGAGATGAACAGGGAAAGGGAGATGAACAGGGCTAGTGGGGTGATCATGGCTAGGGCAATGATCAGGGCTAGGGCATTGAACTGGGTAAGGGTGTGCACAGGGTTAGTGAGATGCACAGTGTTAGGGTGATGCCCAGGGCGAGGGTGATGAACAGGGTTAGGGCAATGAACAGGGCGAGGGCGGTGAATAGGGCTAGGGTGATAAACTGGGCGAGGGCGATGAACAGGGCAAGGGTGATGAACACTGTGAGTGCAATGAGGAGGTCAAGTGCGATGAGCAGGGCAAAGGCGATGAACATGGTGAGGGTGATGAACATAGCAAGGGCCATGAGCAGCGCGAGGGCGATGATTAGGGCTAGCATGATGATCAGACAAGGGAGATGATTTAGGCCAGGGGGATGAATAGGGTTGGGACAATGATTATTGGTGAGGGCAATGATTAGGGCGTGGGTGATGTACAGGGCTAGGGCGATGAACTGGGCTAGGCGAAGATTAGGGCAAAGGTGATGATTAGGGCTAGGGCAATGCACAGGGCTAGGGCAATGCACAGAGCTCAGTGATGCACAGGGCTAAGGTGATGCAGAGTGTTCATGCAATGAACAGGGCTAGGGTGATGCACAGGGCTTGGGTGCTGCACAGGGCTACACCAATGATCAGGACTAGGGAGATGATCAGGGATAGAACAATGAACAGTGCAAGGGCAATGAACAGGGCTAGGGTGGTGATCAAGGTTAGGGTGATGATCAGGGTTAGGATGATGATTAGGGTGAAGACAATGAACATGGCAAGGGTGATGATCAGGGCTAGGGCGATGAACAGGGCTAGGGCAATGAAAGAGCTGGGTGCTGCACAGGGCCAGAAGGATGCACAGGGCCTTGGCATTGGACAGGGCCAGGACAAAGCACAGGGCCAGCGTAATGAACAGGGTTAGGGTAAAGATCAGGGTGAGGGCGATGATCAGGGTTAAGGCGATGATCGTGGCAAGCACGATGATCAGAGGTAGGGCGATTATCAGGCCTTGGGCGATGAACAGGGCTAAGGCAATGAAAAGGACTTAGACGATGATTAGGGCTAGGGCAATGACCAGGGCTAGGGAGATGAACAGAACTAGGGCAATGATGTGGGCTACGATGAGGAACACATCTGTGGCGATGAACAGGGGTTGTGTTATGCACAGGTCTAGGGCAATTAACAGGGCTAGGATGATGAAAAAGGTTAGGGCATACATAGGGCTAGTGCGATGCACAGGGTGAGGGCGATGAACAGTGTTAGGACAATTCACAGGGCGAGGGCGATGAACAGTGTTAGGACAATTCACAGGGCGAGGGTGATGCACAGTGCGAGGGCGATGCACAGGGCGAGGGTGATGCACAGGGCGAGGGCGAGGCACAGTGCGAGGGTGATGCACAGGGCGTGGGTGATGCACAGGGTGAAGGTGATCCACAGGGCAGGGGTGATGAACAGGGTAATGGTGATGAACAGGGTGATGGCGATGAACACGGCTAGGGCAATGAACAGGTCTAGGGTGATGAACACAGCGAGGGCGAACACATGGCAAGGGCAATGAACAGGGCAAGGGCGATGAGCAGGGCTAGGGTGATGATCAGGGCTAAGGCGATGAACTAGGCTAGCGCCATGATCAGGGCTATGGGAATTATCAGGTCTACAACGATGAGCAGGGCTTATGTGATGAACAGGGCTAGGGCAATGATCAGGTTATGGGCACTGATCAGGGCAAGGGCAGTGACCAGGGCGAGGGCGATGAGCAGGGCTAGGGTGATGAACAGGCCTCGGGTGATGAACAGGGTGAGGGTGAGGAACAGGGTGATGGCGATGCACTGGCCGAGGGCGATGCACAACATGAGGGTGATAAACAGGGTGATGGCGATGAGCAGGGCAAGGTCGATGAACAGGGCAAGGGTGATGAACAGGGTGAGGGCGATGAACAGGGTGATGGTGATGAATAAGGCGAGGGCGATGAGCAGGGCTAGGGCAATGAGCAGGGCTAGGTCATTGATCAGGGCTAGGGCGATGAATTGGGCTAGCACTGTCATCAGGGCTAGGGGGATGAACAGGCCTATGGCAATGAGCAAGGTGTGGGCAACGACCAGGGTGAGGGTAATGAACAAGGCTTGGTTCATCAACAGGGCTGGGAGACTATCAGGTCGAGGGCGATGAACACGGCTAGGGAGATGAACATGGCTAGAGTGATGATGAGGGCTAGGTTGCTGAACACGGCTAGAGCAATGAAGTGGGCAAGGATGATAAAGAGGTCTAGGATGTTGAAGAGGGCTAGTGCGATGAAGAATGCTAGCACTATGACAAGGGCTAGTGCGATGATCAGGGCTAGGGCTATGATCAGGGCAAAGGCAATGACCATGACAAGCACGATGAACATGGCTAGCATGATGAACAGGGCTAGGGCAGTGAACAGGGCTAGGGTGATGAACAGGGCAATGGTGATGATCAGGCCTAGGGCAATGAACATGGCTAGGGCGATGATCAAGGCTAGTGTGATGATCAGGCCTAGCATGATGATTAGGGCTTGCATGATGAACAAGGCTACAGTGATGAACAGAGCTAGGGCGATGATCATGGCTAGTGTGATGATCAGGGCTAGGGCAATGAACAGGGCTAGGGTGATGATCAGTGCTAGGGCGATGAACAGTCTAAGGACGATCACGGCTAGGGCAATGATCACAGATAGGGTGATGATCAGGGCTAGGGTGATCATCACGGCGAGTATGATGAACAGGGCTACAACAATGATCAGGTCTAGGGTGATGAACAGGGCTAGGGCGATGAGCAGGGCAATGACAATGAATACGGCAAGGAAGATGAACAGGGCCAGGGTGATGATGAGGGCTAGGGTGATGAACACAGCTACGGTGGTGAAAAGGGCTAGGGTGTAGAACAGTGCTAGGGCGATGAACTGGGCTAGGGCAATGAACAGGGCTAGGGCAATGATCATGGCTAGGGCGATGATGACGGCCAGGGTGATGATGATGGCTAAGGCAATGATCAGGGCTACGGCCATGATCAGGGCTCGGGCAATGAACAGGACTAGGGTGATGATAAGGGCTATTGCGATGAACAGGCATAGGGTGATGATCAAGACTGGGGTGATGAATAGGGCTAGGGCGATGATCATGGCTAGGGTGATGATGATGGCTAGGGCAATGATCAGGGCTACAGCGATGACCAGGGTGAGGGTGATGACCAGGGCTATGCAGATGAACAGGAGCAGGGCAAATATCATGTCTAGTGCAATGATGAGGGTTAGGGTGATGATGAGGGCTAGGGCGATGATCAAGTCTAGGGCAATGAACAGCCTTCAGGCACATACAGGGCTAGTGTGATACACAGGGTTAGGGTGATTAACAGGGCAAGGGTGATCAACGGGGCAAGGGTGATCAACGGGGTTGGGCTATGAACAGTGTGAAGGCGATGAACAGCATTATGGTGTGCACAGTGCTAGTATGATGCACATGGTTAGGATGATTCACAGGGTGAGAGGGATGCACAGGGCTTGGGTGATGCACATTGCTAGTGCGATGCACAGGGCTAGGGTAATGAAGAGGGTTAGCGTGATGAAGAGGACTAGGGTGATGAACGGGACTAGGGCGATGATCAGGGCAAGGGGACTGAACAGGGTGTTCTAGTTTGCTAGCTGCCAGAATGCAACATACCAGAGACAGATTGGCTTTTAATAAAAGGGGATTTATTTTGTTGGTTCTTCAGAGGAAAGGCAGCTAACTTTCCACTGAGGTTCTTTCTTACGTGGAAGGCACAAGATGGTCTCTGCTGGTCTTCTCTCCAGGCCCCTGGGTTCCAACAACTTTCCCCGGGGTGATTTCTTTCTCCATCTCCAAGGGCCTGGGCTGAGCTGCAAGTGCTGAGATGAGGAATGCCAAGCTGCTAGACTGTGCTACATTGTGATCTCTCATTTAAGCACCAGCCAATTAAGTCAAACGTCACTCATTGCAGCAGACACGCCTCCTAGCCGACTGCAGATATAATTGGCAACAGATGAGGTTCACGTACCCTTGGCTTATGTCCGCAGCAACAAGATTAGGTATGCTCACCTGGCCAAGTTGACAACTGAATCTAAC
>NW_027518371.1:8686-10159 GCF_023851605.1 Tamandua tetradactyla
ATGAGAAAAGTGTTAGCTAAAAGCAGAAAGCTTCTGTCCCTCCAGTTCTTAAATATAAATCCTGTCACTGGAATAGATAAGATCATGTGCATTGATTTCAAAATGGGAATAATTTAGCAAGGCAGGTGCATTCTCATGAAGATTCAACTGCTGTATTCGCCAGAACTGTATCTGAGAAACATCATGAGCAAAAGTTCCAGAAAATGAGAATTATAATAATCCAGCTTAAAAATCAGATGCAAATACCTGCATAATGAAAGGCTTTGTGCTGATCTGTATTCACAGACTTGCTAGGTTTATTTTAGCACAGAAAGTATAAAGAAATAGTAGTTTCGAGTAGGACAAATAATACTGGGAAAAATTAAATCTCGGGTGTTTATTTGACTAGGACTCCCTATTGCTTTGCTAACTGTTTGCACTGAAAGGGGATCATTATTTAAAAAGTGGTTTAGATTACCAAATTCTAATTGCTAATGGAAGAGAACTCATTATTTAGTAGTATAATAGCCATGACCCTTTAAATAATTTGTTCATTATGGTCTGGTTTGAGATAAGATTTTTAATTGATAATGTGTTAACAAATCTTGTGCTGAAATACCGCAGGAAAAAGGAAGAGGTATTGTATATTTTGAGGATATATTCAGCAACACTGGAGGTATGGTGTGCCCTTCTCTGTTGAATGACTTGAGTTGACAATGAAGCAATGTGAATTGTATTGCAGAGATAGTATGAGTAAGTTTGAAAAGAAACAGAATTTTAATTTTGACTATGTTCTTTACTTTGCGTTTTGTTTTAGTGTGATCCTATGATTTCTTAGTTATATAATGAGGGGATTGAACTACATATCCCTAAGATCCATTTAAGCTATGTCTTCCTATGACTGATTCTCTCAATCCAAATATCAGTCATCCTGTTTGTTGTAGATTCTTTCAACAATGGTACTCACAACCTTATATTTTCTCACAGTCACTCTGGATTTGGCCATGTTACTTTCTCAGGCCATAAGACAACATGTCTGCCAACAAACATGAGACAAGCAGAGACTTGAAAAGTACCTGTGCATTGTAGCTTGGACTCTTGGAAGACTGATCTGGAGCTGCTATATAAGAAAGGATGAAGGACTATTGGAAAGAGGACCAAGGAACCCAGCTGATAACCACACCTGCAGCCAGACACGTGATGGAAGTCACCTTGGACCTTCCAGCCATGTGAATGCAGCTACATGAGTAAGCACAGGCAAAATCAGCAGAGGAAACCTTCAGCTAACCAAACTGAGGATATCATGACAAATAATCAAATATTGTTATTTTAAGTCATTTTTAGGATAGTTTTTTAGAGGATAATAGATAAGTGACATACCATTTGAAAGAAGCTTCACATAAATAGGATATTGAGCTATATCCAAAATTAGACAATGAAACAGTTCTTATTTGCCTACTAGAATGTGAGCACTGAAAGAAAGGAGATCTTATC
>NW_027518372.1:0-5751 GCF_023851605.1 Tamandua tetradactyla
TCAGTGGAATTGTCTTCTTAGTTTTAATGTTTATATGGAAGCCTTCTCAGTTATTCTTTAATAATTTTACCCTTTAAGCCCTCAGTACTCTTCCTGTATGTTCAGGGGTGTTGATGTCTTCTCACTAAGTGCTTGAGATTGTGGCATCCGCTCACCTGTAGTTGACTCCCTGGTGGACACTGTAGAGGACTCTACTACCATGGTTGACTCCCCCATGGACACTGAAGAGGGCTCTGCTAACCTGTAGTTGACTCCCAGGTGAACACTGTAGAGGGCTGTGCTCTCCCCTTGGTGACCCCCAGGGGAACATTCTAGAGGGCTGGAGCAGAGAGCCTGTGCCTACAGGCGAGGATGTAGACCTGGCCACTCCTCCAGGCCCATGAGAGTTGGCCTGTGGACTGAAAGCCAGGTGAAAGCCAGGGGCAGGAGCATCCCGCTGGGAAGCAGCCTGAGCCCAGGTGGGGATGGGGACAGGGCCAGTGACACCCATCTCATGGTGGCTTCGAAGGGCGCGTGGTTGGACCACCAAGGATGTGCTAGGCACCCCAAGGCTGCCCCCGATTCCTGACCCTTGCCTCCTCCTGCCCCAGTCCATGTGTTCGTGCATTCTCGTCCCCATGGGGAGGGGCGTGGTCGGTGGCAGTCCACCCTCCTCGCTTTTCTGGAAGTACATGTGCGAGGGATCCTCTCACATACCTCCTGAAACCTGTGTGCCTTTTCTCTCATTGCCTTTTGGGTTTTTCCTCCAGCAGGGTGACATTTTGCCATCTGCCCTTCCAGAGTAAGTGGCTGTATGTGGGCACCAGACGAGGCAGCATCCCCATCGTGAACATGGAGGCCTTCTCGCTGTCCAGCCACATCATCATGTGGAACAAAGCCATCGAGCTGTGAGTCCCCCACCTGCCCAAGAGTGCCTGGACCTCCTCAGCCTCCTGCTCCCCTGTGCACACCCGGTTGGCAGTTTGCAGATTTGAGTGCTTTGTGCATACTCCTGCAGGAACCCCGTGTACACCGCAGTGTATGTTTTCACATGGGTGTGAACCAGAACGTGCTGTGTAGAGCAGTCCTTGCTCTTGCTGGGTGAAAAGCCTCATCCTTCTCCTTCTCTTCTGATGCCAGTCACGACCCAGTAATGGGTGTTTGAAAATATTGCCTCAACCCCACTTATTTTAAACCTAGTAATTGATGCCTGTGACCTAATTTCTGGTGAAGGTCCGCAGACTGCCATGTTAACCAAAGGCTGGTTTTTCTTAGTTTAGGTGTGCGGTGATTGTTTTAACTAATTTTAACAACAAAAACCATGGGACCCTAAGGATTCTACCTTGGTGGGATGCTTTTTCAGTGCTGCTTTTTGTTCTGTCCTTTTCTCTTTTTTTTTTTGGTGAACAGATAGCTTGTAGGTTGCACTCACGACATCCTCATGTCTCTGACCTGAGAACAGCATTGACTGACCCCTGCAGCTGTTGGTGCTGCACAGGGGTGGTGGAGCCTATACCACCCCGAGCTGGGTGCCCTGGTCGCACAGGCGCTGGCCTCCTCACCTAGGCTCCTTGTTCTCTACACAGGGCTGCCTCCTTCTACCAGGGGGAGAGGCATCGCTGCCTCTCAGCTGCCCCACTGGGGGCTCAGGTGGTGTGCTGGTTTGAAAGAAAGTATTCCCCCTAGAAAATCCATGTTTTAACCAACATCCCGTTTCATAAAGGTAGAATAATCTGTATTCAGTACTGCATATTTGAAACTGTAATCAGATCATCTCCCTGTGTGATGTGATTTAGTCAAGAGTGGTTGTTAAGCTGGATTAGGTGATGACATGTCTCCACCCATTTGATTCAGAGAGAGCAGAGAATGCTGAAGCACCATGAAGCAGAGAGTCCGCCAGCCAGAGACCTTTGGAGATAAGGAAGGAAAACGCCTTCCCGTGAGCTTCATGAAATTGGAAGCCAGGAGAGAAAGCTAGCAGATTACGCCGTGTCTGCCATGTGACCTTCCAGCTGAGAAAGAAGCCCTGACTGTGTTCGCCATGTGCCTTCTCACTTGAGAGAGAAGCCCTGAACTTCATCAGCCTTCTTGAAACAAGATAGCTTTCCCTGATGGATGCCTTAGATTGGACATTTCTATAGACTTGTTTTAATTGGGACATTTTCTCGGCCTTAGAACTGTAAACTGGCAACTCATTAAAATCCCCCTTTTGAAAGCCATTCTGTTTCTGGTATATTGCATTCTGGCAGCTAGCAAACTAGAAAAGATTTTGGTATCTGAGAGTGGAATGCTGCTGCAATTTGCAGATACCAGATATGTTGGAACAGTGTTTTGGATGGCTAAGGGAAAGATTCTGGAGGAACTGTCAAGAGAATGAAGGAGAATTCCTGGAGTGCTTGAAGAGACTGTTGGTGTAAATGGAACCACTGCCAATCTGGACAAAGGTAGACACAAAAGGGAGAGATTGGAGTTGCAGAGTAAGAACTATAGAAGCTCGGATCTGAAGCCAAGAAACCTTAGCCTGGAGAGTGGACCCACCCATATACATGGAGAGGGTGAGTTTACCCTAAAGGATGAGGATGAGTCTCCAACCTTGTTGCAGTGGGAGAGTCGTGCAGCCTCAGGCTTTGGAGAAGGTAGAACATGCTCATTGGGGGACTGGGGAGAGCCTGGCTGCTGCCACATGGTGGGGTCCAGCATGTGCCCCGGAAATGGCAGAGAGCCCAGGGGTGGCCCTGATGCCTGGGGAGAGTAGAGCCAAGAAAAAAGTGGTCTCCTTGATGTTCCCTGAGGTTGATTTCGAAAGAGGTGGGCCACTGCATAGGCCCTCGGAAAGGGTGGGATTGCCAGTTTCTAAAGCCAAAGGATAAATGACTTTCAGACCTTGAAATCTAGTGGTGTTTGCTGTGCAAGTTTTCCTTCCAGTTTCTCCAATCCTGTGACTGTCCTCCTTTGCATATTGGCATCAGATAACTTGTTTTGGGATTCACAGGTCCACAGCCAGAAGAGAATTTTTTGTACCTGCTTAAGGTGATGCTTGTCGTTGCCAAGTTGACAAGGGGTGGACATGTGGTAGTTAGATTCAGTTGTCAACTTGGCCAGGTGAAAGGCACCTAGTTTTGTTGCTATGGACATGAGCCAATAGTATGTGAATCTCATCTGTTGCTGCTTACATGTGCAGTTGGCTAGGAGGCACGCCTGCTGCAATGAATGACATTTGACTTAATTGGTTGCTGCTTAAATGAGAGAGCGCAATGTAGCACAGCCAAAGCAACTCAGCATACCTCATCTCAGCACTCACAGCTCAGCCTAGGCCTTTGGAGAATCAGAAAGAAATCACCCTGGGGAAAGTTGTTGGAACTTAGAGGCCTGGAGAGAAGGCCGACAGAGATCATTCTGTGTGCCTTCCCACGTAAGAAAGAACCTCAATAGAAAGTTAGCTGCCTTTCCTCTGAAGAACTAACAAAATAAATCCCCTTTTGTTAAAAGCCAATCCATTTCTGTTGTGTTGCATTCTTGCAGCTAGCAAACTAGAACAGGTGGCATGAGGCCAACACTGACAGTCGTGTAGAAACCTCAGCTTGGAGAACTCTTCTGGGTACTGGTTTCTGGGGTATGGAATGCTTTGACTGAATCCAAGAGTCTTTCTTACACAGGAGGTCTTTATTTGCAAATTTTGCTGGCTTGTATCAACATGCAAGTTATTTCCATTTTTTTTCCTCTTCCTACTCTGATCTATATCAAGGTATTACTTACTGAAATGTTTGTATCCTTTATACAGACCTCTTTATTTCCCATGTATTTATTCTCATTTAGTTGTATTTGAAATTTTTGAGAAAAAAAGTCTAACTAACTTTTTTCCTTTTAGGTCATCTAAATCTCACCCAGGACCTGTGGTCCATATAAGTGACAGTCCAATGGATGAGAGAAAAGTAGAATTTCTTCTAAAATTTATATTTATGATATAAAAGAATGAATCTTGGTATCCTTAAGTATATAAACTCTTCTAGTACTGTACTTACCAAACCTGAGATTGCTTACAAAGGTTGTGTATCTCATATACCAGATGGCTTATTTATACATTATTGAAAAACAAGAGAAAAAAGTAGAATCATTTAAAATTTTAAAGAACCAAAAAGTACCCTAAAATATCAATAAAGTTAAATACACTTGAAAGTGTTTTTTTATATTTGGCTTGTTCTAAATAGTTTACCAGATTTTTCTGATAATCCTGACTAAAAGTATTCTTTGATGGTTTTGAATTATTTTCAACACACTTGATCAGTTTTTATGTTGATTATTACATGTTGCCTTGTGTTAGCATCATGTCTAGATCTCGTCTTCTCTAAGTGTTTGTTCATAAATTAACAATGTAGGTATTAAAGTGCATTATTTAATGTAGGATTTTGAACCATCTTATGTCAATTATATATAACTTTTAAATTCTGAAACTAGTTTCCTACAGTCGGCATCTCAATAAACTTAAAAAGAATAGAGTTTCCTTTCCTGTAAATCTGGTTGTTAATCAAAGCCAGCCCGTGAGGTAGTTCTGTGTTATCTTTTTTTTAATTGAGGAATCTTCAGACACATGCAGTCCATACATAGTGTACCATCAGTGACTCACATTATCATCATGTTGGTGATCACCATAATCATTTCTAGAACATTTGCATCACTCCAGAAAAAGAAAGAAAAAGAAAAAAGAAAAAGCGCATACATTCCATACCCCTTATACCTCCCTCTCATTGACCACAAGTATCTACCCAATTTTTTACCTTTTATTCCTCCTACACCCCATTATTTATTTATTTTAACCTTATTTTTTCACTCATCTGTCCATACCCTGGATAAAAGGAGCAGTGAGACACAAGGTTTTCATAGTCAAACAGTCATATTGTAAAAGGTATTTAGTTATATAGTCGTCTTCAAGAATCAACGGTTCTGGAAGATAGCTCAGTGGTTTCAAGGACTTCCCTCCAGCCACTCCAATACACCATAAACTAAAAGGAATATCGACATAATGCATAAGAATAACCTCCAGGATAACCTCTCTACTGTTTGAAATCTCTCAGCCACTGAAACTTCGTTTTGTCTCATTTCCCTTTTGGTCAGGAAGGGTTTGTCAATCCCATGATGTTGCTACCGTGTAACACTTTTCAAGGTGCTAATTGTCTTCATAGACAATTATCTATCACTTTCATGGCTGTTTTGACATTCTCTTGGGGAAGGGGCGCAAGTTGGATGAAAAGTTCATAAAAGTGTTTTATTCATATCTTGACTCTGTTCTTTCTTTTTCTGTCCTCTACCTGCCTGCTCAGCTTTCCCCATACCTGTTCTCTCTCTCACACACACACACATACACACATATATATATATTTATTTACTTCTGAGTTCCTTTTTTGCTATACTTTATTTTAGTCCAGAATGACTTCTCGTAGTGGAGCATTTCAATGGGGAAAATTCAAGTTTCAGCCGTCAAAGGGTTGTTGTGGCTCCTTTATTGAAAGAAGCATCCTGCTTTTTTGGTGTGGGTCTCTGGTTAATGACATTAAGTCCTCTTAAGCCTTAGCCTCCAACTGCCACCTCACTTCAGTTCCACAAAGGTGAAGTAGTGATAATAGTTTATATTCTAGGTTTTAAACTTTTATGCAGGGCCACGGTGGCTCAGCAGGCAAGAATGCTGGCCTGCCATGCCAGAGAACCCGGGTTCGATTCCTGGTGCCTACCCATGTAAACTTTTATGCACATCCTTTGTTCTCTTTCCTGTTTCCT
>NW_027518372.1:5851-9531 GCF_023851605.1 Tamandua tetradactyla
AAAGGACAATATCCTTTTAGTGTGTTTCCAGTAAATTAGACATTGACCTGCATAAATGTAATCTTTTGAGCAGTTGAAATCACATTTAATATCTATCTGCAAAATATGGTAGCTACCCAATTCAAATGTAATGTGTACATTAATTTATTAGATTCCCAATTATGCTACATTGCTGAGAAAACTAGAACCAACTTAACATCATTAGATCCTGCCCATCTGTATATATGCCCTAATACCAACCTTCCATTACATCAGCCATAACATAATATTGTGATTTTGAAGCTCTTTAAATGTTTTCAAAGCACTTTTATATTTAACCATTTGTTCCGATTAATGTGAAAGATCCAGCATATTAGCTATGTGTTTATAAGTGTCCAATGACTTTCCAAGCCCTCTGCAAAAGTGCTGACAGGTCACTTGTTTAATATGGCTATGTTTTCCCTATATTTGCACACTGCTGCCAATTGAACTTCTAATCACCAGTATCACTCGTACTCTCCCATACGTTAAAATCCACAATTATCCTTCCCAAATGCCTCAATTTAACTTGAAACCTTTCTAACTCCCCCCATTCATACTCAAGGATCTTATTAACAATTTTTTCAGTCTAAGTATTAGTATATGAGATCTGTATTAGTTTTTCAAGATATACAAAAAAAATTATACATTGTTCCTTCTACAGAAGCCTGCATCTATCGAGGAGAAAATGCACAAACAATTCATAAGTAAAGTGTGACTAAAGAGGAACAGATGCATTTCTAATTGCTATTAGAACATACAGAGTAGAGAACTTCCATCTGAAGGACCAGACAAGGTTTTATGACGCAGATTAAAGGATGTGGCGGTAAGAATTAAGAAAATACAGATAAAGAACGCTCATTGCAGTCAGAGTGAACAAACTATAAATGCATCTAAGAGTTCATTTGGCTAATCAGGTTGCAGTAGAAATAGTAAATAAGTGAAAACTGTGCTGTTAATCATGAAATGTTTTAGTTTAGTCTAAGGTTTCTGAATTATATTACAGTATGGAGGGACTAGAAATCTAGAACAGTAATATATTATGCTCTCACACACATAGGAGCATGTATTATGCTTAATATTCTCCTCCTTTTGGCCCCTGGTCTTCTACTATTTCTTATGTATGAATAAATATATAGATTTCTAAACTATATTGAAAATAAGGATAATTTATTCATATTTTAATCCAAAGGACCCAAAGTGTATTCACGATGAAGAATGGTAACGTTGATGAAATATATGAAATGACTTCTTCATCTTAATAACCCTACAGAAAATTCACACTAAGGACAAAAACATTTGAAAGTGGTGTTGATATGAATGTCATGTGAAGGCCAGCCAAACTCCCTCTGTTGAGGGAAATATCAGATAGTGGACACATCCTCTGGCATTAGAAATGCAATCCTAAATAGTTTCCCTGCTTCTCTTCTCACTTTCTTATAATTTCACCAGAATCTACTTTATAAAAGTAAATTAGATCATTTCACTCCCTTGTTCCAAGTCCCCCAGTGGTTTCCCACTTTATTTAGAACACAATCCTTACCATAGTTTAAAGAGCCTTCTATGATCTGCTCTGCCTTGTTCTCAGGCTTCATCTCCTCCATCTTGCCTTCTTTCCTCTACCCACAGAGTCCTTCCTTCTACTCCTCAAATGCATCAACATCACCCCCTCCTCAAAGCTTCTGCAACTGTGAATGATCTGCCTCCAAATTATCACATAGCTGGGTCATTCTTAGCCTTCATGTCTCAGCTCTGATGTCATCTCCTCAAAGAGACTGTCTTGACTCCCTATAACCACCTACAGTAAGCATTCCTCCCCTCTTCTTCTCACCCCCCCACACCTTGTTATACTCCCTTTCACATAATCCCTTTCTTTAGCCATTTTTGCCATTCTCAAATTCACTTACTTATATGCATTTTATTTTCTATCTTATGCTAAGTGAAATATACACCTCATAAGGACAAGTGCCTTATTTACTACAGTGCCTACAGCAGGATTCAGTACACAGTAGGCAATAATTATTTGTTAATTGAATGAGTGAATTGCAGTCTTCTGCCTTAAAATTTTCCCATGCAGTCATTGCTAAACTTGTCAAAAGAATAGCCAGTATGTGTTACTTCTCCATTCTTGCCAGGTCCTCTCTCCTTAACCTCTTTTACTTTGATTTTTGCCTTCACTGTTTAACCATTGCATCTTTTTTCTCATCTCATGCGCTCCAGATTACCAAATCAAGTTATCTTCCTTAGATTTATCTTGTACTTGACCATACTTGAAACTGTCTCTTCACTTGACTTTTGTGACTCAGAAATGTCTTGATTCTCCTGTAATTCTGATGATTCCTTTTCTGACTTTAACTCAGGTTGCTTTTGCTGTGACAGTAAGGACTCTATTTCCTCCTGCATTTGTACTCTTTCCTTGGGAATCTTAACCATCCTTATGACTGTGCCTAAACCTAAGATTCAGAGCCTTTGCCAAACTGTAGGTGCACCTCCAAATGCCCCTGAACACCTCCAGGCTTTCCGAGTCAATAATCTGAAGCTAGTGTGTAGTTAGGTTCAAATCCTAGGGGTGACCTAGGCAACTTACTCAGCCTCAGTTTCCACAGGTATAAAATTGAGATAATAACTACTCTGTGAAGATCTAAAGAGACAATATACAGTGACTAGCTCAGAACCAGCCACATGGGAAGCACTCAATAAATACTTGCCATTGTTATCGTTGTGAATTTGAATTGAATTTAACCTTTTCTAATATCAAATATATTTTACTACATAATAACTAAATGTTTACCCTATAAAAAGCTGTACTTTTGAATCATGCATTACTTTTGTACTAAAGTTGTTTAATGAAATTCTACTGTTTTAAGTTTGCATTGAGTTGTCTACTGATGATTGACAAGGAAGAAAAAAGTCATAAGATGGATATCAAAAAATAACATTAATGAGCTTCTAAAGCTAAAATTATAGGAACTTATGAAATTGGTTAAACATAAAAACCATTAAACTATTTACTGAAGCTTCACAGATATACTGCAGCTAATAAGCATTTCTGCTATTTAAATAAGCCCAAATTGAACACACATTACATGGATACATAATTAGTCATGGCAAACACACAGGCTTAACTTTTAAAGCTCTATTTAGGGAATCTTTTCCATTTGATTTATTTTGTTAATTAAAATATTTTTCAGTATTCACTTATATTTTTAATAATATTATTTTGCAAGTAGTGTAATTTACTACTGGCTTTTTTTTTTCTTTATGCTTTAAATGCAGCAAATGGGAATTTTATATTAATCCTTTCTTAACCCTTTCTAGAATTGTTGTCACTCAATGACATCATTCAGCATTTTAAAAGCTTCTTTCACTGAAAAGTTTATATAAAATGTTTCAGTAGCCATTCTACTCTTTTCGCTCTCATAATTTAAGAAGTATTAAGCACTCGAATATGCATAGAATTATTATGATTATGGTCCAAATCAGATTAAAGGATGATGTGTTTCCTTCAAGGAGCTTGTAGTTGTTAAGTAGATGGTATCATTGAATATAAATAAGCAAATCAAAGTACAGCATTTCATAACCCAACAGAGAATTTGAAACCAATCCCCTATATTTACTTCAAGACACTGACCTCTTTGAGGAGATAGCTTCCAGAGAAAAAA
>NW_027518373.1:0-9350 GCF_023851605.1 Tamandua tetradactyla
ATCAATGCTGATGAACTTGGTGGATATGCTTAAGGTAGTTATGTAAGCAAGTGTCCGTGTTCTCAGAAAATGTACATGGAAATGATAAGTGTCAGAGGAGAAGATTTTCTAAATCTCTCAAAGATTTAGAAAAAATAGATAGACTGATAGATGACAAAGAGAGAGAGAGGGAAAGATAGACAACACATAGCGATGGATCAGTAGACACATAGATGAATAAATAGAATGATATAAAATTGTGGCAAAATGCTAATAGTTGATAAATCTGTGTATCTGGAAGGGGGATGCATTGAGTTGCTTATTATTTTTGCAACTTTTGTCTAAGCTTGAAATTATTTAAAAATTAAACATCAAAAAAGTCTTCTGTAAAGACATACTACCATTTCCTTGAGCTATAGTGAAGGACTAATACGGGCTTTATTGGATTTTCCCCCTTTTGGGGGCTTTGCAAATGATAGAAACACTTCCTTACAAAATAAGAAAGAAGGATAATGAGTTAATTTCAGGTAAAGGTAATTTGGAAGAAGAGAGAGCTGTCGTTCTAAGTGTGTAATGTTAATGAGTCATAACTTCACAAGCACTTAAAAATAACCAAACCCGCATAAGGAATGTAGTGTATATATATCCATCTGATCAATCTAAAAACAGTACTTTACGGGGTCAATGCCAACATTATAATCCACCCCTCCCCATTCCCTATCCTAATTCACATTTAAAATTTTTGCTGCCTTACCTCTCTCCTTATAGAACACTCTATAATTTACTAGTTTACTTTGTGTATTGCTTCTCATTTCCTCTAGAGCATAAGCTCTCTGAGGGTAGGAGCTGCTGTCCATTTTGCTCCTTGCAGTATCCCCAGTGCCTAGAAGGATGCCTGGCACATAAGAAGTTCTCAGAAAATATCTGTTGAATCATACGATACTTCCAGTCAAATAGACCCCCTCAATGACAAGTGCATTTGGGATATTTTATTTCTCACATCTTTCACTTTAGAGATTTAACTTATATAAAGTATTTAGCTCAATGAATTTGTATGCAGCTACATACCTGTAACCAGAATCCAAATAAAAATGTAAAATATTTCCATTAGCCCTAGAACGGTACATAATTCAACCTACCACACAGATGCAACCACTGTTCTGATTTTGATCACTCAGATTTGTTTGCCTTTGAATGTCATGTAAATGGAATTCTCCAGTAGGTACTTTTGTTTCTGGCTTTCTTCACAGAAACCTTTGTGAGGTTTGCTGATGTTGTTGTGTGTACCATTTCTTTTTATCACAGTGTAGCATTCCATGGTGTAACAGATCATAATTAGTTTGTTCCCCTGCTGATGAAAATCTGGGTGGTTTTCACTTTCTTTCCTAAGAATAAAAGTCTTGTTTGCATTTTTGTGGCCATGACTTTTCATTTATCATGGGTTAAATAACCAGGAGTTGGATTACTGGGTCATACAGTAGATGGACATGAAACTTTCAGAATCAGTTTTCTAATTTATATTCCTACCCCGTTCTAGTGAACATGAGGAGTCTGTACTGGTGGGTGTGAAGTGGTAGCCTATTGTGGTTTGAATTTGTAGTTTCCCAATAACTAATGATGCTGAGTGTCTTTCCTTGTGGTTATTGGCCATTTGGAATCCTCTTTTATGAAGTACCTGCTCAAGTCTTTTGCTCATTTCGTTTTTACATTTTGTTGGTGCTTTAAGTGCATTTTCTCATCTGGATATAAATCTTGGTCAGATCCATAAATTGCAAATATCATTTCCCAGTCTGTGACGTGGCTATTCCCTTTCTGGATGATATTTTTCAATGAATGGAAGCTCTTAACTTTAATAAAGTCAAACCATCATTTCTTTCTTCAGTGGTTTTGCTTTTGTGTTCTGTTTCAGAAAACTTCACCTATCCTGGAACGGTTTTAAAGCCTTCAGTGCAGCTTGCAGAATAAAATAAGGTTAATTGGACACTTTTATTTGAAAGGGAAGAAGAAATAGGTTTTATCCTTTGCTTGATCTCAGATACTCTTGCTGTTCTAATGGTTTCTTAAACTCCAGCCCACCTTTTTCTTCAATTTCTATGCATAAATACCTGAATATATACTGCTGAATATCTCTCCTTGAAGGTTTCCTGGTAATCACAAACTTTCAAGTGTGTTTCAAGTATTATAAACACACCTGCCAAAAAAAAAGTCTCTTCTTTCTCTTTCCTACAGCTTTCTTCTCCTTCCATTTGTTTCCCTCACTCAAGCACCCACAGTTTTTCCATCATAGTTAATGGGGCAGCCATAAAATTGCTCAAGCCCCAAACTGTATCAGTCTTGGCTCCTCTTTCCTCTTTTCCCTGGTGATTTTCCTGTTGATTCCAGTGCTTTAATGTTTCTCCAGAGTGTCTGCTTTTTTGTTTGTTTTTGTTTTTTACATTTTTGCTACACCTTAATTTAGGCTACCATGTTTTACCAGTTTTTTTGCTGCAAGATTTTATCTGATTCCTGTGCCAGGCTTCCCTCTTCTCTCTTTCTCTATTCCAACCAAAATGACTTTGCTCAATGGAAACAAATGTGATCATATCACCTTCTTTCCTTCAAATTCTTTGATATTTATCAGATGGTTATGAAGTCCCTATGACTTCACATGGATTGCAAGGCCCTTCATATTTTGGCCACTGCTTTCCTCTTTCATCCTACTTCACTTTGTGCTTGTTCCTTCTGTTCTAGCCAAACTGACCTTCTTACAGCCTCTAGAATGTTCCATATTCATTATGGCTTTGGGGACTCTAGGTATGTTGTCCCCAAAGCCAAAAAAATGTCTTTTTGCAGCTCCTTCATTTATTCTTAGTTACCCTCTCCAGTAAAATAGTTTCTACCTTTTGTTATTATAAACACACCTGTCTCCCCAGAAAAGCCTTACAACTAAATCTTTGGGTAGTCCATGATTATTTCCATAGGATAAATTTCTAGAAAAATAATTTTGATCTTTTCAAAGAACCAATTTTTGACTTTGCTAATTTTCTTTATTATTTGTCTCTTTTCTGTTTTATTGCTTTCCCTTCTCATTTTATTTCTCTCCTTCAACTCTATTTTGTGCTTAGTTTGCTCTCCTCTTTCTAGTTTCTTAGGATAAACGCATAGTTCATTCATTTTAGACCTTTCCTTTTTTCTAATATAAACTATACATTTCCTTCTAAGACATACCACACATATTTTGTTATTTTTCTGTTTTTGTTCAGTTCAAAATATTCTAATATTCTAATTTCCATTTTGATTTCTCCTTTTACCCAAGGGTTTGAAGGACATTGTTTAATTTTCAAATATATGGAGATTTTCTAGTGATCTTTCCATTATTTATTTCTAATTAATGCACTTGTAACCAGGGAGCATCCTCTGTATAATTTCAGACCTTTTAAAAATATGTTGAGAGTTGCTTTATGATACATATTATGGTTTATCTTGTTAAATGGTCCATGTGTATTCTTCATTTGTTGAGTGAAGTCTCCTATAAATGTCACTTGTATCAGGTTGCTTTAGAGTTTTGTGCACATGTTGTCATATAATTATTGATTTTCTTTCTATTAAGTACTGAAAAGAAGTATCAATATATAATTTTGGCTTTACCTATTTCTCCTTGTACAGTTTCGTTCTACATATCTATTATTAGATGCATAAATGTTTAGGATTGTTAAGTGCCTCCTGATGAATTGACCCCTTTTTTCATTATGAACTGCCTTTTTTTTTTTTAACCCTGGTAATGTTTCTTATTCTTAAATCAACTTTACCAGAGGTTGTTGTACTCCAGCATTCTTATAGTGGTCTGCATGGTACACCTTTTTTCCATTTTGCTTATAACCTATCTGTATTTATATGTAAAATAGAGTTCTTATAGGTAGCATATAGTTGGTTTTTGCCTTTCGAAAAAATCTAAACTGACAATCTCTGCCTTTTCATTGGGATATTTGGACTCTTTACAATTAATGGCATTATCATTGTGGTCAGGTTTAAATCAACCATCTTGCTGTTTGTTTTCTACTGTCCACTCTTGTTTCTGTTCTTTCTGTGTTCTTTTCTTGCCCTTTTAAGTATTAATTGTATTTTTAAGTATTCTATTTTCTTTGCCAGGGACTTATTAATAACAACACTTTTAAAAGTGGTTGTTACAGGATTTCCTAAATGCATCTTTTCACTTAGCACTTTCTACCTTCAAATAACAATGTAATATTTTATGTCTAGTGCAAGAGCCATGTTACAGTACTTTTATTCATTCCCTTTCCATACTTTGCACTATTAGTCTCAAATATTTTACTTCTAGCTATAATTTTTACAATACATGATTATATTTGATTATATGTTAAATAAAATATAAATATCTTCAAAGGAATTGTCTCATTTATTGACATATTTCCAATTTTGGACACTCTCCCTTTGTGTGTGTGATCCAAGTTTCTATCTGGTATTTTTTCTTCAGTATGAAGAAACCTTTAACTTTTCTCATGGAACCTAAATTCTGTCAGCCCTCGTTTATCTGAAAAAAGTCTTTATTAACTGTCATTTTTAAAAGTACTATTGCTGGGTATGCCGGTTTGAATCTGTTGTGTACCCCAGAAAAGCTGAGTTCTTTCATCCTCATTCAATATCGCTGGGTGGAGTTTTTAAATTGTTTCCATGGATATGTGACCCCCCCAATCATGTGTGGTAGCTTTTGATTAGACAGTTTCCATGGAGATGTGTCTCTATCCATCCAAGGTAGGGTTGCTTACTGGAGCCCTTTAAGAGGGACCCTTTGGAAAGAGCTACCAGAACCTACAGGGCCAACAGAATGGACAGAGCCCCAGGGAAACCACTGGAGATTCCTGGAGAGAAAGCTCGCAGATGTTCCCATGACCCTTTCCATTGAAAGAGAAACTCTGAACATTATTGACCTTCTTGAACCAAGTTATCTTTCCCTGGGTGCCTGAAGTTGGACATTTGCATAGTCTTACCATAATTTGGGCATTTTCACAGCCTTAGAACTGCAAACTTGCAACTTAATAAAAATTCTCCTTTTTAAAAGCCATTCCATTTCAGGTATATTACGTTCTGGCAACTTTTGCAAACTAGAACACTGGGTATATAATTTTCAATTGACTTGATTTCTTTTTATGCTTTTTAAAGATGTTGCTCCATTGTCTTCAGACTTGCATAGTTCCTGATGAGAAGTTTGAGAAGATCCTTATTTTTGTTGTTTTCCAGTATGTAATCTGTCTTGACTGGCTACCATTAAGATTTTTTTGTCCATTTGAATATGATATGCCTTGATTTTTTTTTAAATATTTATCTTTATGCTTATCTTGCTTGGTGTTCATTGAACGTCTTGGACCTTTGGGTTTACAGTCTTCATCAAATTAAGAAATATTTTCACCTATTTCCTCTTTAAGTATTTCTTTCCCCTCCCTCCTACTCCACTTCCTCCAACTCCCCACCCCCACCTCATGGCTCCAATTATACATATGTTACGTCTCCTTGATAATATCTCATAGGTCACTAATACTTTGTTCTCCTTGTGCTCCATCTTGCATAGTTCTATTGCTATGTCTTTAAATTTCTTTGCAGTGCCTAATCTGCCATTAGTCCTATCCAGTGTAATTTTTATTTCAGATCGTCTGTTTTCCTTTTGTTTCTTTCTTATTTGTTTCTCTTCCCTCAGGGATTACTTTCCTATGCTGCCTGTTGTTTTATATCTGAAAAAAGATGTTTCCTATAATTCCTCTAGTTTTTCAGTGGTTGTAAGCAGAAGGGCTCATCTGGACCTTGTACCACCCACATAGTCAGAAGTAGAAATTCCAACCAGTTTATTCAAACTTTACCTGCTTGTGAGGTTATATCTTCCTGTTTTAATTTAAATTTCTTTGGTTGGTGATGTGCAATTTCCCCCTCTAAATTAGCATAGACTTTCTAGACTTATCATAGTACAGTTTGTTTGAGGGAGTCATTGTTTGGGTATCTTCTAATTTGGGTTGTTATTACAGTAGTGGAAAATCACCTCTTGCCAAAAATATGGTTACCACACTGGGTTCAGTTTTCTAAATCTCAATGTAGAGTTTAACAGGGGAAGAGACATTCTTTTCTGTAAGTAATATATCTTCATGAATTTTAAAAAGTGCACTACTTTTAGTTAGAGAATTTACAGAGTGCAGAAGTTCAGATGTTAGTCACATAGGAGACTGCTGAGAGATCACAAGTAGAAAGTGGATGGTGGCTCCACATTTGCCTCTGGCATCTTCTCCACCATCAAGGGCTAAGAGTTCTGTAAGAGGACCTCATCTTCTATTCTTTAGGTGCAACAAGGGCATCATCTTTACCATTTCTTCACTAAAATAATTTAATTCTACTTAGGTGCTTTTCTCTGCATATAAATATATGACTGGTTTTTATGTCCTATTGGCTATAACTTTTTTGTGTAAATCAAATACTAACGTGGTATGTTTGAAAAAGAAGCTATTAAAGGTTGATAGATATCTTATTTAAGTTCATTTTAAGTATATAGCAGTAATTACTGCTATATATATATATATATATTTAAACATTATAAAAGCATTTATAGACAGGCATTTTAAATATACATTGCAGTGTCATTTTAGACATTTTATATTCCAAGAAAATCTGAATTGTTTTATAAACCAAATAGGTTTATTCTAGCTTGATTGCTAGATACTGAATTAACTATTTATAGTTGATGCTGGAAAAACAATATAAAACTGCTGAATCAAAAATAACTTAGAGCAAAGTATCAGGACTCCTAGGAAAGTTTTATATGAACTATTTTTAATGATTCAAAATGGTAAGTGTGAACATAAGTGCTTATATAGTGCCTACTTCGGGCTATTTTTTTGGTTGGGGTTTTAGGGCCCCAGAGGTTACTGTGCTTGATAAAATGTGGGTTTTTACATGTCTGTGCCCTTCCTTGGGGTGAGCTCTCACTTCTGACTACTGACGAGAGTGCCTGCTTATAACAATTTTTTTCCTTTGTCTCTTCTATGAGGTAGGGTTGGAACTGGTTTGCTAACCTTATTAGAAACAAGGGTCAAAACTAAATATGTGCTTATATATCGAAGGTAGGAGTAAAGTTCTCCTATAAGAAAAGTGTATGTATTTTAGTGAAAAACTTTCTGACATTAACTTGGATTTCTCTAGATGGCTTTTGATCCCTAAATCACAGCTAACTAGGGGAGCTTGCCAGAGAACTAGTTACAGATAGGTGCTAGTACTTAGCTCTGGGATATAGCTCTATCTTTCCAGCTGGGTTTTCCCTAATCCAGTATTAAATTACTTTTCTTCTTCTTAAATTGTCAGTTTGATTGAGGGTGGGAGGGTGTGTGGGTGGAGGAGAGAACTGGTTTATGTTGTTGACATGTAAGACACAGATGAGAAGATAGATAATTATTAATAATGGAGTTGTAGGTAATAGACCAGTTCTGTCTATTATAAATATAATGTAAACATATTTGTAATTTAATAATATATTTCACTTAACTCAATGTAACCAAAGCATAATTTCAGCATGTATTCAACATAAAAATATTAATGAGACATTTTCCTTTTTTTTCATACTAAGTCTTCAAACTCTGATGTATATTTTACACTTAACAGCCATCACATTTCTAATGGACCATATTTCGAGTGCTCAGTAGCCACGTGTGGCTGGGGGCCCCTATTGTAGGGGAGCCTTCGTCTCTGGTTGTTTATCTGGTCCGTAGTGTTCTCACTGCAGCGTGTCCTGCTGTCCCATGCTTCTGTCTCTTGCTTCAACAGTGTTTGATAGGAACAGACCCAGGGACTCTCTGCTCCCCTCTTCAGCCTCTACCTCCCTCCAGCTGCCTCTCCTGCTGCAACATCTGGGACCATCTTCTTGGCCATCCCCTGCTTCCCGGTCCAGCTAATGTCGTTTTCTGTGGTTAGCACCTTATTTTCCACCAACCAAGAGCTTCCAGATCCATCAGAATTACTCTGCTGGAGTGGAGGTCTCTGCTAACTGCCTGGTGGCCCTCCATCTTCAGGCCTCTGACACCTGCCTCTCTCTGCTCTTCTCTTTTGACTGTGAAGAGGTGGCCCTGAAGGTGTGGAGCACCTCTTCCAAGAGTTGGCAAAGGAGAAGCATGAGAGCAATGAGAGTCTCTTGAAGATGCAAAACCAGCTCCCTCTTCTAGGATGTGCTGAAGCTGTCCTAAGATGAGTTTGGTAAAACTCTGGACACATTGGAAGTCCCCATTGGTGCTGGAGAAGAGCTAAATCAGGCACTTTGGATCTGTATGCCCTGTCCTGTGACTTCCTGGAGGACCATTTCCTAGAGGAGGAGATGAAACTCATCAAAAAGTTGGGCGACCACCTGACCAACCTCTGCAGGCCGGGCTGGGTGAGCACGTCTTAGAAAGGCTCATCTCTGGGAGCCCTGGAGCCCAAAGGCCTTGAGGGGCCCCCTCTGCATTGCCCTGGCATGCAGGCTTCTGCATGAGCTCCTCTCTCCAGCCAGGAGGGATCTTTTTGACCAGCTACCTTGCAGCCTTCTAACAGCTGTGAACCAAGTGTAAACAATAAAGCTTTTTGCAGCTAAAACAACTGTTCTTACTATTCAGCATTCATTCATGCACACACAAATTGTTGTATAAGGTCCTATGCTTATCATTTAAAAATTTTCATTTTAATCAACTTGGACAACTATAATTAGATAATATTTTATAGATTTTGATCTTTGGTTGTGAATTAGTACACTTACTAGTACTGTACCCTGGTTACTGATACCCACTTAGGTGAGGACAGATAATCTTTAGAATGCAGTGCCTCAAAGTGATAAAAGTTTGAGTGCAACCTGAAACAGAGCAAATATTTTTCAAGAGTTTGGGTTGTCTGGAAATACTGAAGTTCTCATTTGCTAAATATGGATGTATATGAAGGAAAATACAAATTGTATATACACAGCTGGAAAAAGTGAGTTCCCTGGAACAAGTAATAAAATATGCAAGGAAAGCTTTGGAATTAACCTTAGAGTTTTAAGGTGCAGGAGAAATATAGCTAGAAGGAAAAGGTAGATACAAAAACATTTGACAGCTATGCCCTTTCATAACAGAGAAGATAGTGTGATTACTGAATTAGGCAAAAGTATTTCCTGGTTAGAAATTTCCTTGACAGTGAATTGTGTATTTCTTGTAGTTAGTTACACCTTATAGTTCCTTCAAGGAATTCCTGTTGAGGCGATGGCTTTAGCAAATTCTGCCCCCCCCATAAAATAGTGTTTAGATCACTGACTTTTGACCTTCAAAGTTTTGCATAATGATTATTTCAAAACTGAATTTAAGTTGTTATTCTTAGACGGTGAAGAATAGTTCTAG
>NW_027518374.1:0-9172 GCF_023851605.1 Tamandua tetradactyla
ATAGTAGACATTATACAGAATTGTAATTTTCTATGTGATTGAATGTTAGAATATTTAATGTTTGTTGGAGCAAAAATCTTTTGAGTGTTATATGGTATTTCTTTTTCTTGGGGATGTCATATACTAATTAATAGACTAATACTTGGCTATATACATAGGAAACACATAGAACAATTTTGAAACATATCTGGAATGCCTGAGTCCCCACAAAGTAATTTCAAAGTTATATTAGGTAATGTTGGCTATGGAATCTGAATAAAATAAAATAAAGAAAAATGACATTAGTAGGGAGCCCAATTCAGAGCAATTGATCTATTAATTAATCCAATATCAAATGATCTATAAATTCAATGCCACCCCATTAAAATTTAAGTGAAGCATTTTTATTGAAGAAATTAGCAAGCTGATCTAAGAGTAATATGAAAAAAGAAAAAGGGCTATGATAGTAAAAAAAAAACAGAAAAAGAAGAAGAAAGTAAGATGACACATAATCTGATTTTAGGACTTTTCAAAAGGGTAAAATAATCAAGAGAGTTGACATTATTGAAAACTTAGATCAAGGAAACTGAATAGAAAGCTCAGAAATACATCTACCCATTTGTTAGTTAGATTCAGTTGTCAACTTGGCCAGGTGAGCATACCTAGTCTTGTTGCTGTGGACATAAGCCAACGGTATGTGAACATCATCTGTTGCTAATTACATCTGCAGTCAACTAGGAGGCGTGTCTGCTGCAATGAGTGACGTTTGACTTAATTGGCTGGTGCTTAAATGAGAGAACACAATGTAGCACAGCCTAGCAGCTCGGCAATCCTCATCTCAGCACTCGCAGCTCAGCCCAGGCTTTTGGAGATGCAGAAAGAAGTCACCCCAGGTAAAGTTGTTGGAACCCAGGGGCCTGGAGAGAAGACATGCAGAGACCATCCTGTGCCTTCCATGTAAGAAAGAACCTCATTGGAAAGTTAGCTGCCTTTCTGCTGAAGAACTAACAAAATAAATCCCCTTTTATTAAAAGCCAATCCATTTCTGGTGTGTTGCATTCCCACAGCTAGCAAACTAGAACAACCCACATATATAAGATTAGTGCCATCATTAAGGGCTGGAACAAAGCAGAGGTGGTGATTCTAACACATTCCTATTCAGTTTTTCTCTTTGGCCTTTTTAGAGAACAGATGGATTTTGGAGGCTGATAGTGGAGTCTCATAAATTACTAGCTGATTATTCTAACTGCAGAGGATGTTTTTTTTACATGGTATCATTGCTTGGACAAATTAACACATCCTCAGGTACTTGGTATGCAGCTATGGTTTTGAAAATATGTTTTTTCTCCCCAGTATGTTAGTTGGCTTTCAGCTGGCAAGGTCAAAATAGGCTTCATTGTCATTCCTCAGGGGGATAGCAAGTCTACACCCTCCATGAAATCTAGTCTGTAGTTGACTTGATCAAATTATCCTTCAGGAAATTATAATCACATTATTTTATTATTGAACCATCTGCTGATTTGAACTAGTGAGCAGAAATATAAACTACTCAAGACCTATTTGGTGTGTGTGTGGGGTGGGATGGAGATTTGCATGTCAGAGGATGGCTAATAAATTGAACAAACATTCAGGAGTCTTCTACACCAGTGAAATTTCTAGACATTAAATGGAGAAGGCAATGTCAAGATATACCATTAGAGGTGAAGGGAAATCTGCTGAATCTGGCCCCTCCTACAACCAGAAGATGAGACAGACTGTTTTGTTGACCTCTAAGGAAGTTAGAGAAGACATTCTTCATTTCTGTGTGCTACTCTGGCCAATTTACTGAGTAACCCAAAAGTGGCTAAATTTTGGTGGGGACTGCAATAAGAAGAGTCTCTGAAACATGTCCAGACTGTCATGGAAACCACTTTTTTACTTGGACCATACTGACCCAGCATATATAAGCATATTTGAAATGCCAGTGGCAAATAGAGATGCTGCTTGGAGTTTTTTCTTAGGACTCTGTATCAAAAACATGGTGAAGAGGTAGGATTTTGGAGCAAATCTTGCCATCCTTGGGTGAAGATTACTGCTCTTCTTTTGAGAAACAGATTTTGGCCTTTTACTGGGATTTAGCAGAGACTAAATGCCTAACCACAGGACACCTAATTACCATGAGACTTGAGCTGACCATCTTGAAATGGGTATTGTCTGAACCACAAAGTCATTAATTTGGGTAAACCCTGCAGCACTCCATCATAAAATGAAATTGATAGAGGAGTTCTTTCTCTACAGGTCATGAAGGCACAAGTAAGTTACTGAAGAAATGGGTCAATTGTCCATGGTTTCTACTCCTTCCACCTTATCTTTTCAATTCCAGGCTCAAAACTGTAGTTGAAAGTGTCAGACACAAAGGTCTTCTTATACCATGAACTAGCTCTATCATACCCCCATCTTGATAAGAAAGAAATCAAATGGATGAAGATATAGATATGTTAAAGATCTCAGTGTCATCAAAAAAAAAGTTAGTCATCACTTCCTAGTGGTACCTCATTCAAATCCCATATGTGATCAATTCCTCCTGGAGCTACATACTTCACAGTAGTGAATCTTTGCTCTACCTTTCCAATGTGCTTGCAGACCAGGAAAGTCAATAACTTTTTCACTTATCCTGGAGAGGACAACAATGTGGAAAGTCATACCTTAGCATTTTGCTGAAACTTCCTTTTACTTTACCTAGGACCTCAGTCAAAACATAAAATATCTAAATTTCCCTTGTGATTGAGATTGAATAAAATGTACTGATTATTCTTGTTCAGAGAACAAGAAATCCTGTGAAAAATGATTTCATTTATTTTCTCTCACCCTAGCATTTAATATTAAATTACCAAAAGATAAATTATAATTTTGATATGATGTAGTTCTATTAATTTTAGCAAGACATAGCTCAGGATGCAATCGTCCTCTTTTTTCATAGACTAAAACCTATCCAAACTTACCCTAAGTCCCTCACAGAATGACAACTGAAAGGCTTTCTATGTTTAACTGGATATTGAAGACAATGAGTGGCAACTTTTTTTAATTCAAAACTCCTTTATGAATTGTCTTCAATAAAAGACCTTCTCTTCTAGGGGTGCAAACATGAACAGGCCTTCCATAACCTAATGAAAGATTTTCAACAGCCTCCTTCTGTAGCATCCCTAATTACAAAAGCCATTTTTTGTAGGTGTGCAATCTGGATAAATGCTTGCAATTTTAACTCAATTTCATGGAAACAATAAAAAGCTCATCACTTACTATAGCCTTACCAATGACCCAGTTGCAAAGGAATATCCCTTTTCTTGGAGCAATAGCTACCAATGCAAAACTCATTGCTTCTGCTGAGCCAGTTACAAGCTCCTCACTTCATCATGTGAATTCTCATGCAGTACATTATTTTCTATTTACTGAGTAATTACCATTCACACAGAATCTTTCTGCTAGTCAATTAACCTCTTATAATATTCTCTTACAGTCTCTCTCTCAAATTATTATTCACTGCTGCAACACCCAGAATCCTGCCGCTTTCCTTTCTACAAGAGGAAGGGGAAACTTGTAATCGTCTTAACTCAGGAAGAGAATTATTGGCTCAGATTTACTAGTAATTCCCATTGAGAACCCTGAATCTAGTATTAATTGTTGATGTATCATATCTCAAACCTGAAATTGGAGTTTATTAAGTAGGATATGGTGTCATTAATTTAACCTGTACTTTAGACTATCATCCTCTATCTGAGGCAAAATCATACCAGATTGTAGAACAGAGTTTGTCAACTATTCAAAACCAGACAGTAAATAAATATACAGATATCAGATATGCTTTTGTAATAGTACATGATTTTGAGATGTTTTGAAACAAAGGCAGCTTCTAATCTTGGCTGGAACTGCCATCAAAAATTGATCTTATGGAATTTTTAGATGGACTCAATTCTTATAGAGCTGCCTATTATAAAATGTGAGGTTGATGTAAAAAGAGATAATATGGAAACTAAAGGAAATGTCACCAAGATTATGATCTTCTAACTAAATAGTCCTGGATGGACTAAAAGAAACCAGTAAAAATATTATTTTTTATCCTTTTATTTTGAAAAAGAAGAATGGATAACTGGTTGTACTCTTCACTAAGATGATCTCTGGTGCTCTCCACAAGTCACTTGGTAGCTTTTCAAATGTGTATTAACCAAATTTCTCCATGAACTTTCTCAAGATGGAATGAACAAATTGTCTACTATATTTAATGAACATCAGTGAAGAAATTTTGATGAGATGGCTGAAGTTATTTTCCTCCATGCATTTTTTCAATGAGTTAATTTGTTTAATATAGGGAAATAACATTTTATCAATAGTAGGTACCATAAAATGTAAGCACAATTAAACATGATTCTGGAAAACTTGTAAAGGATGGATATGGCAAAGAACCAAAGTCTCAAGTGTTCTTTGAATCCTTCAGAGAGACAGATAGCCAGTTTGCACACTTCATGTCCCTTTAATATGATTTAGTTATTATGAATCTATTTTCAGGATGGGCTGGAACATTTCTTTGCTAAAAAGTTTTATACCTTACAATCAATAAAAAGCTGCTTGATTTTGTGTTTCCAACCTGGAGCATCTCAACTTTTATATCATGTGATGTAGGAACACATAAGAGGAATTATTATTAAAGAACAGTGTAAGCATTATTATTAACTCAAAATAAAATGCCCTGTCAGCTTACAATTTCCTGTAAAACTTGAAAGGACCATTGATATCATTTTATTAAAGTTAGCAAATCTCTCAGGAACCCTTGAACTTCCTTGGGAAAGCTACTCCATTACCACTATGGCCATTTGAATTTCAGAGGCACATTAATTATTGCCAAACAAATTGGTCTGACATGCAGACCAATGTACAATTTACTGCATGCAGATATGGTAAAATTTGCCATGGCACCTTCTACAATATCCAGCCCAATACCATCCATTTATGGCTGTCTTCACATGATATCTTCCTAAAAAACTTTTTAATGACCTTAAATAAGAATATTTTTGATTACTGGAAGAAGCATCAAAGAAAAAACTGTCCTTGAAATTCATCAGGAGGGAACTTACCAGGTATTATTAACAAGAAACACTGCAGTAAATTTCCAGGTTCTGTGATGTCACCAACATGCTTATGTAAGACATTCCCTTAGAAAACCTCCCAAGGGATTCAGTGAATAAAAGGACAAATACCACTTGATAGAACTTTTGGAACAGTAGAAACTGGGCAAGGACTTTACAAGCACTGAATTGAAGAAACAAAAATGTCAAGTTGGAAATTTCTGTCCTAGGCATGCTGATCCTTTTCCATTCCCCTCACTTGGTACCATACAGCTTAGGAATTGCTTAGAGATGGCAGCCCAGATCCTTCCCATCTCCCACTGAGGACACAGACTACAAAGCCACTCAAATTCAATGAGTTGAGAAACCCACACATGTCCATGAACAGGTATCCAAATCCATAGAGACATAGGGCTGAGCACAAGCTTCTGAGGAATGCAATTCTAAAGATCTGTGTTTTAACTGCTTATGTAGATCAATGAGTCACTTATCCAGAGATTTCATCAAGTTTCCCTGATAGCTTTCATTTGGCACTTCTGTAGTTCCATGATTTCAATGTGCACAGACATGATTTGATCCTGTAGGTGACTAATGATACTAACCCCAGTGTTGTGAATGCCTTTTTTTGACCCGGGTTTTTAAATTTTTTTCTGAATATATCATATAAAGTCATCTACTACTACTATATATCTTCAAGTCAAGCAGAATGCTTAAAAATCTTCAATTTAGTGTTCAGTTGTTGCAATGCTGAGGCCAATGTGTTCTTCATTTTTGTCAAGTTAACGTTATATTTAAGGAGACAATATTTCTGCTTTCTGTCCCTGACCTGCTACAGCCTTCTTTTAAAACAGAAATAAAGTTAACTGCCTCAGCCCGTACTTTATGCAGCATATAAATGGTAGCTGTAACTTCCTGTCCTATACAATGTAATTTGCACAGAAAAATTTCTGGAAGCAAATGACCATTCCTTTACAGTCATAAACTTTTATCAAACAAATCATATAGCTATCACAGATTCTGATTCTATTTGGAACACCTCTGAAAGATGCTCTTGAGAACAAGTATTTCTTCCAGTTTCATGAACAAGTAAGATGGTATTAGTGAAGACTTTCACCAAGTGGCAACAAGAAGGAAATAATTATTGCAGAAGTCATATTTATAATGTGTACTCTTTTCAAATTTAGAATGTGATCCATTAAAACAAAACATCTTGGCGGCTTCAAAACAAGATCAGTGTTTCCCCCTCTCTTTTGTGGATCCCACTTCAGCTTCAGCTGTAGCCAGTTTTCCATGTGTCCCACTATTAAACCACAATGTCTGTTTGGTTGAGGTAAATGGCTATTAAACTGGACTTTTCCTGTAATCTCTTCACAAGCAACCATAGATTTTGGATCCTTCTTAATCTTCTCATGCCATGAAAATGGCTGCAGATGATGCCAAAGGGTCCATATATAACAATGCATACAAACACCATGTTCCCAAAGTTCCAATAATCAATAGAGATTGTGTAAAATTTATTCTCAAAGAGCTCTGGGGCAAGATACTGCAATGTTCCCAAAAAAGACTTCCTTGGTCAACACGTTGACATATCCCAGATCAATACTTATTTTTATACACTATATTTCCACCAAGATGCTGAAGAAAAATGATTTCAGGTTTTTGATAACAATGTATAATTTTATTTTCATGTAAATATTGTATCCCTGGCTGTATATTACTAGGCAAGAAAAGTATCTAACTATTAAGTCCACTGCAATTTTCTGGTTTGTTGAGTAGCTTCCAAAGATCTCCTTTAGAGCAGTATTCTATTGCTAAGGAGACACATCATTACTCAAAATGCACAATTCCTCAGGAATACCAAAGGCTTTTTACAAAATTAGGATGTTTCAATTTCTTCATGATCTGGATTTTGTGGCACCAACATTTTGTTTTGCCAGTACTTATATCTAAGCTACAAGACTAAATTATTATTTTGTGATTAAGTTCTTGGTGCTGGTACCAGAATCTCTCAGGGTCTTCCCAGACTCCATTGGGTTGGAGGGGAAGAAGCCTCAAACTACATGGTGTTCCTCTGGCTAATTTATTTTTGGCAAGACTGCCAATTTCACTCAATTGGGAAATAATATTCTCTTCAACAGTTGGTACTGGGAGAATATGCAAAAGAATGAAAGGACCAATGTCTCTCACCATGTACAAGACATAACTCAAAATAGGTAAAAAATTTAAATATAAAAACCAGAACTCTAAACTCCTAAACGAAAATGTAGGAAATGATCTTCAGGATCTTGTGTTACACAATGGTTTTTCAGACTTTACACCCAAAGCATAAGCAAAGCAAAGAAAAAAATGAAAAAAAAAAAAGAATGGGATGTCCTTAAAATTAAAACTTTTGTATCTCATAGGACTTTGTCACAAAAGTAAGGGCAAACTATCCAATGGTAAAAGTATTTGGAAATCACATATCTTACCAGGGTTTACTACCTAGAATATATTAAGTACTCCTACAGCTCAACCATAAAAAAACAACCCAATTAAAAATGGGCAAACTTCCCCCTATGTGGGACATGACATCCAAGGATGTAAGTCTCCCTGGAGATGACTCCTAGGGATGAATTTGGCCCTGGCTCCATGAGTTCAACAATTCCATTATGACCAAAAGGGGGGAAAAGAAGTGTAATTAAGAAAGTATCAGTGGCAGAGTGTTCAAATAGAGTCAAGAGGCTATTCTGGAGGTTGCTCTAAAGCAAGCTTCAGGTAGACCTTGCTATCTATCATGACCTGCAACCCCCAACCAAGATGACTACAGCCAATCCTAAAGAACACCTAGGGCTATATATAAGATTCCACAAGAGTTCTATGTGCTAGAATAACTTTCCAGAAACCTACAATCTCCAGAAAGGCCCATGGACCAGATGAGTCCCGAAAACTAGAAGACTCAGCCTCTCCAGTACATCAGATAGTTCTATCTCCCTACCCCATATTAGTGACAGACCCTTACAACATGAAAAACTTAGAATGGCCATAGTCCAAACACCCCTAGAGAGAGGGATACAGAGTTCAAAGGTGATTGTGAATTTATACAGTGAATATAGAATTTAACAAATGAATATAATTGCTGAATCATTAATTAATATTTATTTTAGTCTCCAGTATCCCAGAGCAGCTAGAAGGAAAACCAGAAATTATGGAATTGCAACCCATGTCAAACTCTGAAATATGTTCTAAAATTAATTGTAATGCTGTGCTTTGAAATTTATTGCATTTTGTATATCCGTTATTTTTCACAAAAAGGAAAGAAAACAGTCAGTTGTAGTGATGAAAAAATATATTTCAGCCTTCTAGCCTCCTATATTCTGGAGCAGCTAGAAGGAAAAACCTGAGAGGATTGTATGGTAGACCATGACAAACTGTGGGATCTGTCCTGTAAGTACTTGTTGAAGAGTGCTTTGAAAACTATTGCTCTTTTATTTCTTCACTTTGTATATATGTCTACTATATGTATTAGTTAGGGTTCTCTAGAGAAACAGAATCAACACGGAACCCTCGTAAATACAAAATTCATAAAAGTGTCTCATGTGACCGTGGGAGTTCAGAGTCCAAAATCCGCAGCACAGGTTGTGAAGCTGATGATTCCAATGGAGGATCTGGACAAACTCCAGAGGAGAGGCTCACCAGCTGAAACAGGAAAGGTCCAATCAACATGATATCATCAATATAATGGACCAGTGTGATGTCTTATGGGAGGGAGAGATGACCAAGTTCCCTGCAGACAAGATTATGACATAGGGCTGGAGAGTTGATATACCTGTGAGATAGGGCAGTGAAAGTATACTACTGACCTTACCAGCTGAAAGCAAACTGTTTCTGGTGGTCCTTACTAATAGCTATTGAGAAAAAAGCATTTGCCAGATCAATAGCTGCATACCAGGTACCAGGGGATGTATTGATTTGTTCAAGCAATGATACCATATCTGGAAGAGCAGCTGCAATTGGAGTTACCACCTGGTTGAGCTTACAATAATCCACTGTCATCCTCCAAGACCCATCTGTTTTCTGCACAGGACAAATAGGAGAGTTGGATGGGGATGTGGTGG
>NW_027518375.1:0-809 GCF_023851605.1 Tamandua tetradactyla
GTATTGTTAGCTGAAGTCAATATTTCACCTTAAGACTCAATCTTCTGTTGTAAAGTTCTATTTTAAAAAATTTTATTGTGGAAACATACTAGAACATGGAATTCTCTATTTTAACCACCATAACCTATATAGTATTAAGTGATCTTAATAAACAATGATAGTTTATAGGTACATTACATTTGGACAAGACAGAGTAACTCATACAAGCTGACTTTCTTCCAGAAGAGCTAACATTGGACAAATGAGGCAACTTTTTTTTGACATTCCACAATAGATGTTTCCAGATAATACTTTTTTAAGAGAAAATATTAGACAATTTTAGCCCCTCAGTTCAGTCCTTCTTTGTTTGGGGACATTTCAAGATAAAACAAAGGAAAGTAAACTCAGTGCCAGCAGAATGAAGGAAAATTCAGTTAGAGGAGGGAAAATAAAATAGAGAGTAGGAAAAAAGTGAAGTAATGATAAACATTATAGGTTAATTGATTCCCTGAAAAAGATATGTTAAAGTCCCAAGCACCAATCCCAGGACTGAGATCCAATTTGGAAATAGAATCTTTGAAGACATGATTAGTTCAAATGAGGCTAAACCCTGAATTGTGTTGGCCCTTCATCCAAAATGACTGGTATGGTGGGTTGAAACTATTATGTTACTCCAGAAAAACTATGTTTCATCCAAATCCAGTCTTGTGGGGCTACACCTATTGTTAACACTGGATACTCTGATGGACTGTTTGCTATGGAGATGGGAAAATTGTGGGTGTTGGCTTTTGGTTAAATGGAGATGGTGACTCCACCCATTAAGGTGGGTA
>NW_027518375.1:909-9048 GCF_023851605.1 Tamandua tetradactyla
ATAGCTTCTGTAAGTGCCTAACCCTCCACCCAGGCACATGCTCCCTGAAATGGATATAAAATCTTCCCATGCCCAGAACTGGTGGTGCAGTGGTACACACACCAGCTGGCTAGTGGAACATTAGGCCCCCACCCCACCATCCCCCCCCCCCACTCCCACTAGTCCCCACCCCCCTCCTCCCCACCAGTGCAAACCTGCCCGGGGCAGACAGTAACACCCCTCTGCCGCAGCCCCACCCCACCTTCACCCTCATTAGCTTCAAGAATCTTCCAAACAATCCCACCAGGGGGCACCTTCTATGTATCCGTGTTCATTCCCCCGTGTTTGCAAAGAAGGAAGCCAGGAGAGGCCAAAGAACCGGTCCAAGGTCAGCCACTGCCCCAGCTGACCCAGCTCAGAGGCCAGGGCCAGGTGGGCCGCCATGGGGTCAGCCAGCTGCACCCCCGGACACTGCAGGCTTCTGCCCTGCCAGTCCCTGCCCCCGCTGGCTTCTGCCCCCACTGGCCCCTGTCCCTCACTGGCCTCTGGCCCCTCTGGCTTCTGTCCCCACTGGCCTCTGTCCCTGCTGGCTTCCCAGGGACGTGAACAGGGGGAGGCCCGCCCCTGGCAGAGCGAGGCCGTCTCCCAGCCTTGGGACCCTGGCGTCCCCATAACCTGCCTGCGCTGAGTCTGGGCCATCCCAGACCAGGCCAGGAGGAAGCTGTCTTGGAGGTCTGGCTGGTGGGGGGTTTCCAAGGAGCTCAGGGTCTGCTGTGACTTGCAGGGAAAGACAGGGGTAAGGAAAACACTGCGAAATGCCAGCCAGCCAAGGCCACCCATGGCTGCCTGGACCAGCCTCTGTCCCCAGGCAGCCACGGCGGCCTTCCCGCAGCCTCGGCCCTCACCTGCTGTCCTTAGCCTTTGGGGCAGTGGACACCCCCCATCCTCTTGCACTTCTCCCGAGGCCTCACTCCTGGCTGTGTCTCCGCCTGGCCAACCCCTCCCCTGATCAGTCACTTCCTGCCTACACTGGGGGACAGTCGAGCCGGAAACCCCCAAGACTCCCCCACCCCGTGCTCTCCTAACAGTCTGTCAGCCCACTGCTGTCACATCTAGCTTTCCAGAACTCTCTTTCCTTATGTCCCTCCCCAGACCTCAAATCATCTCTGGCTCCCTCCTGCCTAGAGAGGCTGTTTGAACCGCAGCTACAAGCCAGGACTCTGGAGCCGGGATATCTGGGTTTGAATCCCAGTGCAGCCACTTACAAGTCGAGGGACCTTGGGCAAGTCGCTTTACCTTGCTGTGCCCCACTGGCCCCATCTGTAGAATGGGGTCATGGGCACACCTACCGCCTCGAGTTGTTGGCACTGTGAACACAGGTGAAGCAGTTAGGACAGTCCCAGGTGGTGAGTGTAAATGTTACAAATATTCAGGGTGGAGACAGCCCATCTCCTTGGTCTGGCCCAGGCTGCACCATCCCAGGTCCACCCCAGCCAAAATCTCCTGGAGCCACCCCGAGAACAGCTGTCCTTGTTGTGGGACACCTCCCGAGTCCAGTGGCCCCATTCAACCCGGCTCAGCAGACATGCCCTCCCCCCACCAGATGCCCCTGCCCGCCCTTGCCCCCCCACCGCCGCCTACACAGGAGGAGCGGGCGGCCAGGCGGACTAAGGCCTGCAGGCCTGGCCCCCTTCTGAGGGTTTGCGGCCTTGACGGGTTCGCTCTGCATCACCACCCTCTGGGGGCCACGCCACCGGATCCCCATTTGGCAGGTGGGGAAACTGAGCAGTGGAGGCCCATGCCCCAGGTCTCAGGGTTCAGCTGGGTGCCCGGCCCTAGGGCAGGTCTTGGCCAGCAGGACTGTTCTAGTTTGCTAGCTGCCAGAATGCAACACACCAGAGATGGATTGACTTTTAATAAAAAGGGATTTATTTACTTAAAAATGTATCGTTCTTCAGAGGAAAGATAGCTAACTTTCAACCGAGGTTCTTTCTTATGTGGGAAGGCACAGGGTGATCTCTGCTGGTCTTCTCTCCAGGCCTCTGGGTTCCAACAGGTTTCCCTGGGGTGATTCCTTTCTGCATCTCCAAAAGCCTGGGCTGAGCTGTGAGTGCTGAGATGAGGTATGCTGAGCTGTTTGGGCTATGCTACGTTGAGCTCTCTCATTTAAGCACCAGCCAATTAAATCACACATCATTCACTGCAGCAGGCATGCCTCCTAGCCGACTGCAGGTGTAATCAGTGACAGATGAGGTTCACATGCCATTGGCTCATGTCCACAGCAATAGAACTAGGCATCTTCACCTGGCCAAGCTGACACCTGAACCTAGCTACCACAAGGCTCCTCTAGCCTCTGCACAGAGCCCGACTCCACAGGTGCTCAGGAAACTTCCTCAGGATGAGCTTCCCTTGGGGTGACCCATGGCTTTTGTCCAGACATGCAGTTTCTGCAGGTAGCCAGAGTCAGGCTTCTGGTCCATCTGGATAGCCATGAGGCTCCCTGGGTGTCCTAAGGACAGCACCCTGGGAGCAAGACAGCCAAAGTGAGTCTCTCTTCTTATCCATTGCCTGCTGCATCTGTTCCTCCTGGGGTTTTCTGGCCTGGGTGTCCACCAGAAGTCCCCACAAGACCACAACTGAGGCTGTCCCCGGAGACAAGCAGGCTCCAGGCTGCTTTACAGCCCACTTGGGGCCATGCAAAGGGCAAAAGGAGCTTCACAGAGATAGGGATGGCTCTGTGGGGCAGAGGCCATGGCTGAGCTCCGACCAGCAGCTACATCCCTGGGTACAGCCCTCTGCTGCCCACTTCACCCCTCTGAGGCTACCCGAGGCTCCAAGGGACCCAGGACCTCCCACTCACTCCCTCTACCCCCACCAAATGCTGCTTCATAATAATTATTCATTCCCTCGGCACACATCCATAAGTACTTGCTATGTGCCAAGACACATTGTCTCCTCTCTTCACTGTGATCGTAGTTGTTCTTCTGGGGACATGCTTTACTTTCCCCTTTTGAAGGTGGTCCTGGGACAGACTGTTCAGCCCAGGTGTGGTGGAGCAGCACATACTCACCTGGGACCATCTCCCCTGCTTGGGCCCCCCCCAGGACCCAGTGCCACCAGGTCGAACACCAACTGCTCTCTGAGCTCTGAGCACCATCGTGACTCACTGAAGTCCCCTAGATTCACAAAGGGGGCCCCTCAAGTGCTACCACTCTTCACCTGCAGAGGTGAACCTCAGAAAGGCTAAGTCACCTGTCCCAGGTCACACAGCTGCAGAGGCCGAGCACAGCTTCTATTCCCAAGTCTGGCAACTTCTGTGACCCCAACACATCTCACCTGACTCACTGGCTGCATGTGACAGTCTGGCTACTTTCTGAGGCTCCCCAGCCTCCTCCAGCCCCCCTAGGCAGCATCACCCAATCTGGCCTGGGGCCCTGACTTCTCAGCCCTGGAAGGTCCTTGGGTTGGTTGAATAACGGCCACCAAAGATGTTCATGCTCAAATCCTTGTGAATGTGTCACATGGCAGAGAGGACTTTGCAGATGTGATCAAATTAAGAGTTGGGGGATTCTTCTGGATTTCCTTGGTGATCCTGAAGAAATTGCAGGGTCCTTATAGGAGGGGTTGGGAGGTCAGAGGGCTATTTGGAGATTCTAGCTGCTGGCTTGGAAGTGGAGGAAGGGGCCACGAGCCAAGAAATGCAGGCAACCTCGAGAAGCCCAAAAGGGTAATGAACAGATCCTCTCTGGGTGCTTCTAGAAGGAACCAGCCAGGCCAGACCTTGGCTTCAGCCCAGGGAGACCCATTTTGGACTTAGGCCCCCAGGACTGTAGGATGATAGTTTCACGTGGTTTTAAGACACGGAGTTCGTGGGCCTTCCTTAGAGCAGCAAGCGGAGACACAGCCAAGCCCCTGGGCAGCCCCTCCTCTGTGGCCTCTGCTCCCCCAGCCCCCGAGTCCGGCTCAGGGTGGCCCTGGCCCAGACCTGGGCCTGGAGTGGGGCTTGGCTGACCCCACCCCACAGGGCCTTGCCCACCCTGGGCTCCTGCACCCTCACTTTCTCTCCAGCCTGCAACTGTTCACCACCTTATCACGCCTGGCATCGCACCTTGCATGGGGCAGGAATTTCCTCAAAGGCAGGAAACCCACGCCTTTGTCCCCAGCACCTAGCCTGGTGTGGGGCTTGGAGGGGGCATGTGTGACCTTCCCATGGGTAAGCGGGGTCTGGAGGCACCCCAGTCTTTGGCTAGCTCCTCCCGTGGCTGCTCCCAGCGCCCCTTCCCACACCCAGCAGCCTGGGCGCTGCTTTCCTCTTCTTGCTCACGGCACCCCAGGGGTTCGGGTCCCTTTCAGCCTCTCATCAGAGCCTCACCAAGAAACCCCCTCAGCCCTGAGTGCCCCTCTTGCCGCAAAGCTGCTTCTTTCTTGTTCTCAGGATTGACATCCCTTCTGGGGAGGACACCCTAACTGAGGTCCCTTCTGGGGACACCCACCATGCCCCTTTCTTCCAACACTTTCTCTATAGAAATCATCCCCTTTTCTGGTTAGCTGATCTCTTACCCACCTTCCTTTCTAGAACCTTCTTCCAAAGACTGCTCCATGCCTACACTGGTCATAGGGCCTGATGCAAGGGGTGTGCAAGGGGGAACCCCCAGAACCTAACAGGAAGGTGGGGCTACTGCCGCACGAAAGAGTCTGTGCTGCCCCAACCAGGTGGGTGACCTCAGGCAAGTGGTGTCCCCTCTCTGAGCCTGGGATTTTTGTCTGCAACGTGGCAGTAGCAACAGTACCTGCTTCCTAGGAGTACTGAGGTGAGGGTCAAATAAGGCACCAGGTGTCGGGGCAGCTGGGGCCCAACACACAGCTGGGGCTCACTTTACCGTGTTCTCAGGGTTTCCTGCAATGTCCCAAGGCTCTCAAGGTGACCAGGTCCCCGGGCCAGGGAGGCGGTTGTTTTGAAGAATTTCCCCTGGCAACGGATGCCCTACCCTCTTCCAGCAGGACTAAGGCGGGAGAGCCGCCTCTGTGGTCAGGGTCATCCTACAGGTGCAACCGGGGGCTCGGAGGCGGGCGGCCCGGCTCAAGGTCACACCGCGGGGGTGTCTCAGAGCCAGACTTCCGGCCTGCTCTGGCCGGTGCCCCCCAGCACACCCCACGGCCTGCAGGAAGAGACACAAGGTCAGGAGCATTCTGTAGGGGACAGGACAGTGCATCTGTCTGTGGCTGCACTACCCCCTCCCCATGGCAAAGGGCAGCGTGGGGTGAAGGTCCCCAGGCCGGTCGGGGCACAGCGGGCAGAGGGGTGAGCGTGGCCTGGGTGGCGGGACGGGAGGACCCAAAGGCTTGAGGGGCTCAGGGACAGATACCACATGCCTGAAGGGCCTGAGCCAGCCCACGGCCCCCTACCCCCACCCCCACGGCCTTCTCTTCGGGAATTTCTGGGTTGGCTTTGGAGCCAGGCCAGAGGGAACCCCATGGGCCTTGGAAGCCTGGTGACTGGACTTGGTGTTGTGGCCTTGGCTGGGCTGTGGAGGGTGCAGCCTTTCAGCAGTGCAGGCCAGACCGTGGGGTACTGCCCTGGCCCCTGGGGGTCCTGCCTCGGTCCTGGGGTGCTGCCCCAGTAACGGGTGCTGCCCTGGCCCCTGGGGGTCCTGCTCCAGTCATGGGGTGCTGCCCTGGCCCCTGGGGGTCCTGCCCCAGTCATGGGGTGCTGCCTTGACCCTGCCTTGGTCCTGGGGTGCTGCCCTGACCCTGGGGGTGCTGCCCCAGTAATGGGGTGCTGCCCTGACCCTGGGGGTGCTGCCCCAGTAATGGGGTGCTGCCCTGGCCCCTGGCGGTCCTGCCCCAGTCATGGGGTGCTGCCCTGACCCTGGGGGTCCTGCCCCAGTCATGGGGTGCTGTCCTGGCCCCTGGGGGTCCTGCCCCAGTCATGGGGTGCTGCCCTTGCCCTGGGGGTCCTGCCCCAGTCATGGGGTGCTGCCCTTGCCCTGGGGGTCCTGCCTTGGTCCTGGGGTGCTGCCCTGACCCTGGGGGTCCTGCCCCAGTAATGGGGTGCTGCCCTGACCCTGGGGGTTCTGCCCCAGTCATGGGGTGCTGCCCTGGCCCCTGGGGGTCCTGCCCCAGTCATGGGGTGCTGCCCTGACAATGGGGGTCCTGCCCTGGCCCCTAGGGTTGCTGCCTTGGCTCTGGGGTACCGCCCTGGCCCACAAGCCTTCAGGGCAGGTGGCTGGGAGTGGGCCGGGGGCTGGGGACACCTTTCATCCCTGGCCGAGTTGTGCCTGGCAGCTCCCTCATGACACAGGCTCTTTCCTGTCCCCTCCTCCATCCCCCTACACCCAGTCACAGAGCTCCTTCTGTCTGCTGGGCCCTGGGTGGATGCTCTCTGTATACATAACATTCCGTTTTGGCCTGTGTGTGTCCCTGCCTCAGCCAAAAGCCAGGTTTGAAGGCTGGAAGGGTGGAGAGCAGACTTAGCCGCACCGCCCCCCACCCAATGTTTCCTCAGGGCAGGGAGGTACATGCCCCAGGACAGCGAGAAGTGGGCCTGGGGGTGGGCAAGAAGGGCCCCTTGTGGAGGAGGGTCCAGGGGCCCCGCAGCCCCCAAGGAAGCAGGGAGCACCCACTTCGCGAGGTGGTCCTCTCCCTAGGGCCCCCATGTGTTTTCAGCAAACAACCGTCCTTGGACCTGACCTGGTGGGTGGCACAGGGCTCTCTGGGTAGTGTTTTCCCAAAGACTGTCCCCATCAGGGACAGCTGCAGGAAGTGCTGGAGGCCGGTGGGACAATGTACTGCCGCTGGCCAGCGAGCGGTCCCCGGGCACAGGAAAGTGGTACTGGTGGCCCTGGTGCTGTACAAAGGGGCTTGGTTGGGTAACCCCCAGGAATGCCCCAGGCCCTGGGCAGTGGGCATGACACGAGCACAGGAAGGCCACCTGGGGCAAGGACAATGGGCACCTGAAGCCACTGTGGGTCAGCCTTTCTAGGATCCCACTTCCTCACATCATGCCTCTGCTCACACACCTTCCATGGCTCCCCATTGCCTAAGTGATCCAGTGCCTGACCTGCAAGGCTCTCTCCAGCCTCTCCTCCCATGGGAGCCCTCTCCCTAGGGAGGCCATGCCTTGTTGCCCATACACTCCAGCCCCCACTGCCTTCTGCCCTGCCCTGTGTCTCAAAGGCCTATTCTTAGTCCCTCTATCCCTGCTGTGGATGGGCTGGGTTATTTGGTGCAGATCACGACCAGTTCCGACAAATCCTTCCACCTTCTCCAACCCTGCCTCAGCTGCTTCCTCAGGAGGGTGCACAGCCCTGGTCACACTTGCCTCAGCCCAGGCCTGCCTCTGCCGCTGCCTTCCCGGGGCCTCCTGGGGCTCCATCGGGGACACGGGAAAACTCCTGCCCCCGAGAGCTGCTTGTGGGTGGCTACACAAAGCATGGAGCACGGTGCCTGGAGGGGCGGAAAGAATCCATAGGGTTAACCGGTGTCATTGTGGCACAAGGAATAATGGCCCCAAAGATGCCCAGGCTTCACCTCAGAACATGCAGCTACGCGAGCTCAGGTGCAGAAAGGGACTTTAGAGAGGTGATCAATAGAGGCTCCCAAGATGGGGAGAGGAGGCTATCCCAGATTACCGGGGTGGCCCAAGGAGGTGTGACAATGAAGCAGTTGGGGAGATGTGAAGAGAGAAAGAAGGATGAGCCACGGAAAGCAGGTGGCCTCCAGACACTGGAAAAGGTATAGAAACAGGCTCTCCCCAGAGCCTCCATAAGGAACCAGCCCCACCAACACCTTGACTTTAGGACTTCCTTCCCCCAAACTCTAAGATGATTAAGTCACTTGTTGCCATGGCAACAGGAAACTGTGCCAGTCATGAGTCATGTGGATTACCCCAGTTAATTCTTGGAGTCACTGGGTGAAGGAAGCATCATGGTTCCCATTTCACAAACGAGGGTGCAGTGGGATCCCAAATCCAGGGCTCAAACTGCCCTACCCAACCCTGGGGACTCACAACTTTTGTTGCATCTTATTATAAGCAAAACAGCTCTCTTCCCCTCTATAGGCTTATTTCATGCTCACAGTGGCCCACAAGGTAGGTACATTCATCACCCATTTCATCTCTGAGATGGCTGGAGGCTCAGAGAGGTTCAGTAACTTGCCTGA
>NW_027518376.1:0-1939 GCF_023851605.1 Tamandua tetradactyla
CAATATAGAAATTATATTTTATGTGATTTTTAAAGAGTATCACCTTTGTGTATAAATTTTGATCCATTTGCAACAGTATTCAAGGGTAAAACTCAGTATATAGTATGTCTCATAAATTTGAGGCAAAAATTAAAAATAAATCATAAATACAGACAGGGAGAGGAGATGAGTATGTACGTAATAAAAAAGTTCACTCCACACAAAATATAAAGCTGCCTTAAATATGAAAACATAAAAAGACAATTGTTTGATTAAAAATAAACAAATAGTAGACATAGGTGACAAATAAAGAAATAGATTTGACCAAGAAATAAATGGGAAGAGAGCAAAACATACCACATTAAGCTCAGAAAAATAAAATTTAAAACAAAGAATGAAATTTTGCTTTACTCCCCTTAGATTTACAATAGAAAAATAAAATAAAGTTGAAAAATACTAAATGTGAAATATTTCAAGGGAAAGTAGAAGGAAAATTCACACTCCTAGAAGAAAAATTCACACATTCAGGATTATAAGGCCATTTAGAACACCTAGCAAAACTCAAAATGTGCTTATTCTACAATATAATCAATGTATAAAAGAAAACTATTTAAAAAAATACTGAAGGGGCTAATGTAAGGATATTCAATTAAACAATATAAGCATTCTAAAAGGGTGAAATTAATCAATAAAACAAGGCATATTCATGAAATGGAAAAATATTAGTTAGAAAGAATGATACAGCTTAGCATTTATCAATAAATCTAAGTCTCCAAGGCATTATATTTAGTGGTAAAGCAAAATAAACAGAATGAAAGGATTTATGTAACATCATAAAAGTTCAAAACACAACATATATGCAATATATTATTGCAAAAGAATAAAATTGGGCTGGAAGATGTACAGCAAAACTTGATGGTGAGAAGTAAATGAAGATGGTATAAAAGTGAAATTCAAACGCATCTGTACTTCTTTATTTCCTACACTGAAAACCAATTAAATAAACAAAATAAATATTAACAAATGTTAATTCTTGGATGTGAGAGCATTTGTGTGATTTTCTTCTCTGTTATTTCCCAAATTTTAAAAAAATCCCAAAGGAGAAATTTTAAATGTTTAAACAAAATTGCCTTAGTATGGAGAATTTCCTTATAATTGGACTTGAGGTGAATGATTTTAAAACCATTCATCTTAATAATTAACATAAATATTTATAATGCTTACAAAACTAAATACAGCATTTATAAATTAGTTTTTAGAACAAATGAATGTAATTTAAGCAAAGTTTAAATGAATTAAAACTTTCACTTAGTAAACATTTTGAAACTATCATTAATATTAACAAAACTTATAATAAAATACACTTGGTAAAACTGTTTCGAGAATAACTAGAAAAGTTAGACTGACTTACAAATGAGTAAAGAAATTGGGAACTTTGTCTGAAAACACCACTTCCTCCAAGGCATCTATCTGTTCAGGTAGTTCAGTGCAATTTATATTAGCTGAGTAAAGGGAAATTATTCAAGACATTTCATAAAGTTTTTAAAACTGCTAGTTTGGTCTATAACTACCATAACTTGAGAAACACCTTAGACAAACTTGGGAAACACCAAAAATGAAACCACAGGTCCATCTCCTAACTTTGTACACAGAATTTTATAAGTGCTAGAAATTTAAGCAAAACACTCCACCCAAAACTGATTTGATTTTATAAAATCAGTTAAAACACCTCATCCACTGTATTAGGTTTTTATTGCTGCACGGCAAATGAACACAAACTTCATGGCTCCAACTAACAGTTCTTTATTAGCTCACAGTTCTATAGGTCAAAAGTCCAGCGCAGCATGGCTGGACTCTCATCTGAGGATATCACAAAGCTGAAATCAAAGTGCCACTGGACTGAACTCTTGCCTGGAACTGGGAAACTTCATTCAATAGCTGTTGAGTAATGCTGAATATG
>NW_027518376.1:2039-8772 GCF_023851605.1 Tamandua tetradactyla
AGCATGTTCCCTAACCTAAAACCCAGATTTAGATTCTTTTAAACTAGTGAAATAAGTAGTTTATACTGGAATCAACCTGTCTTTAGCTATCACTGAATGCTTTATTTATGTTCAAAACACATAAAGTAGACAACGTAATTTTCCAAGGAGTTTTTTTCAATCTTAAATTTATACTGAAAAATCTATAATTTTTTCACTCTGTGATAATACTGACTAAACAGTTTGATTCAAATGTTTAATTACTAATGGTATTTCATGGAGTGCAGCCAAAGATTCTATAACAGAGTTGTAAAAATAACTACAATTTGGCTGCTAAACATCATGAACTTTGGACGAAAATACCCCAATTATTTGAAGTTCTGTGGTATTTTATTTTAAAGCACCAAGCATTTTCTAGATTTGATGATGAACCTGTGCACACAGTAGGGAGAGCACATGTGAACGACCTCATTTCTACAGTTCAAGAACACTTTGCACAATTTTACCTTTGCACAGCTCTAGGGTGTTCTTAGTTAATCTTCCCCAAAACCCAACTTTAACAAATAGAAAGAGCCCCAGACAGCCGACACATCCACTGACAGTACCATGAACACCACAGAGGGCAGACTAGCCAGCTTGCCAAACGGCAGCTTGAAAAGACAAATAGCACACTTACTAAAAAAGTTAACGTGACTGAAATGGCATAAAATGACAGACACAGCAGAATACATTGCCTGGAATGATATGGTGCCCAGTGACCATGTGGATAGGCCTTGGGGCCACAGGGGTGGCCACACAGGGCAACAGTGAGAGGTACGTGGGCTGCACTGCAGGCAGGGCACAAGGGCCGGGTGCAGGGTCCCCTGCAGGCCACTGTCCATTCTTGGAGCTGGGTGGTCAAATGTACACCTGCGTCACCTGCCCGGCTGAAGACACAGCCGTGCCTAGGCCAAGGACGTGTGTGCCCAAGGCTCTCCATGGGCCGGCAGGGTGCAGCCTGAAGCATGGACACCCAAGTGAGCAGGTGATGACAGCCAAGCAAATGGTGGCCCACATTTAATAAGAGCGTGGCTAGAGAGGTGAGCACCACCATAAGCAACCGTCAAAACAGGCCAGAAAAGTGGACACTCTGCAGGACAAAATGCAATCTCTACAAAAAAGTCAATGCACTGGGCATAAAAGGGGTGCCAGAGGGGGATGTTAAGGAAATGAAAAGAATAATAAAAATACAATTTGGTCAGCTTATTTAGATCCTGGTATTTTTTGTTTTAAAAAAAGAAACATGGAAATCATTTGTGAGGCAATCAGAATACAGCCTGGATTTTAGATGGTATTGGTGGATAATACTTCTGAGAAATATGACCAGGATTTATGGCTATGGAGGATGTCTTTTTTTTTTCAACTACAGGCCTAAGTATTTTGAGGTAAAGTGACAGGATAGCTTTAATATACTCTGAAATGGTTCATACAAATACAGAGCTATTGGTGAAACACTATGGATGTGCTGGTTGGAAGGATGTACTTCCCCTAGAAAAGCCATGTTTTAATCTAAATCCCATTTTGTAAAGGCAGAATAATCCCTATTCAGTACTGTATGTAATTAGACCATCTTCCTGGAGGTTTAACCCAATCATGAATGGTTGTTCAATTGGATTAGGGGAGATGTGTCTCCCCTCATTTGAGTGGGTCTGGATTAGTTTCTGAAGTCATATAAAAGAGGAAACATTTTGGGAGATTCAGAGAGAGCAGAGAATACTGCAGCAACACAAAGTAGAGAGTCCATGAGCCAGAGACCTTTGGAGAGGGAGAAGGAAAACACCTCCTCAGGAGCTTCATGAAACAGGAAGTCAGGGGAGAAAGCTAGCAGATGATGCCTTGTTCACCATGTACCCCTCCAGATGAGAAACTCTGACTGTGTTCACCATGTGCCTTCTCACTTGAGAGAGAAACCATGAACTGCATCAGCCTTCTTTCCCTGAATGACTTAGATTGGATATTTCTATAGGATTGCTTTAATTGTGACATTTTCTCAGCCTTAAAAGTCTAAACTAGCAACTTATTAAATTCCCCTTTTTTAAAGCCACTCTGTTTCTGGTATATTCGATTCTGGTAACTACCAAACCAGTACAATGGCAGAGCATTAGAGTTACTAAATCTAGGTGAGAGGTGTACAACTATAAATGTACTATTCTTCTTTTTATTCTGTATTTTTCATAACGAAAAAGTTTGAGCACTAAAGCAAAATAAAATAAAGGAACACAGGCAAAATAAAGATCTGGCTTAATGCTCCAAAAGCAACTCAGGCTGTCAAACAGCTGCAAAGAGAATGAGGAGCCACATGCAGGGTGTGTCACAATACAGGGCAGGGGGAGAAACAGTTCATGTTTTCAACACAGATGAATGATTCCCTGCTGAAGTCTCCAACTCATGTGACAAGGTAAAGCACCAGCTGAACACACTAAGGCCGTCCAGCTGAGATGGCAGTGCTGCATGGGCCAGGCGTGGGCAGGGGGTCATAGCCTAGGCAGTTGGCAGCACCCACTCCACCCTCCCATGCAACACGAAGAACAAACTCTCCCTGAGGTGACAGGCTCACTCACTAGGCCGATGGCCCAGAGACGGGAGACAACAAGTGGGGAGAACACCTGCCAGCCACAACTTAGTGGCCATGTCTGAGCATCTGCGAGAGGACGGCTGGCCAGGGCCTCGGTTTGGTGCTTGACCCAATGTCTGGGCAGAGGTAGGGCCGAGGGGAGCAGGGTCTGGAGGGAGGTGCTGCCTGTGCATGGGTGACGGGCTTCATGATCCCCTCCTGCCCAGAGAGTTCAGGTGAGAGACAACTTGTGCCTCAGCAGGTCTCTGCCATGCCCCAAACCCAGGTAACCTTGCAGGCAGATGCGGGGGTCCTGGGACAAGCTTGCAGGGACACACAGCACTGCATTTACCCATTTTCCCCCATGAGCAAACTGGCCCTGACATCCTTCTGTGCTTACCGCTCATGATCCCAGAGCCGGAATCAGAGGGACTGGGTGCAAGGCTGGGTCAGACTGACACAGCCACCTGCTCTGCCTACTGCCCTCAGCTGTGGGTCATGGTCACTCCATGGCCACCTGGCTGTACTCCCAGGGCCGTGTTCTCAGGAGCTGGTTGATTCCCACCACAGGGCCCGCAGTTGAGACAAGCATTGATTTAGAAAATAAAATGTACTGTCACAAACGTGGTTTTCCCCCCCACACGCACATCCACAGCTCTCATCAGTGAGAAGTGACTCTGCTCTGGTCTGACACCCTTTCCTCATCATCCCAGATGGCCGAGGACCTGACAAAACACACACCTGCAGCCCACGTGCAATAAATGACCACGCATCACCTTCGACTGGACCTACTGCGCCAGTTTACAATCACATCCCTTCACAGGAAAGGCACACTGAAGGGAAATGCCCATTACACTAGCTATGATGACCCAAAAACAAGTGAAAATGAGACAAACACAAGGCAGGTTCTGTCTTGAGCAAGACAAATGGAATCCAAGGATTCTAACATTTCCTGAAGAATTTAGTCAAAATCACCCAAGACCAGGTTGCTGATATTGATCCCCAAATTAGCCCTTTTGAAACATGACCAGCACTCATCTGATTCTTCTTAGGCAGTCGAGACAATGACTCGGCAGCATGTCCTGGCCTTCTCAGAGGTCTGGCTGCATAATGTAAATTATATGACCTCTTCAATGTGGAAAAATGAGAACCATTTTGTGTGGGAACATTAGGGGAATGCTATTATAAAATCCATCCTGAATTTTGAACAGATGACAATGTTTTCAAATCAGTATGATATCTCCAAGTATAAAAAATATGTTAAACATTGCATCAAGCAATAATTTCTAGAATATGAAGAAGAAATATTTAACATTCTCATGACTTTAATCAACACTACTGAAAAACAATAAGAATATAAATAGTTGAATGTAGTATAATAGAAAACAAAGACTTAGTTCATAGATACAAATGAAAATATAATATCAATTGCATTAGATATAAATGATCTAAAGATTCTAAAACAAAGATTATCAGACAGTATATATAAACTAAAACAAATAATAATTATATTTGGCTTATAAGAGATATAAGTGAATAGAAGGACAGAGAGGGCTGAAAACAAAAGGATGATGGAAGATACATCTTATAAGCAACAAACTAAGCAGGATAGGCCACAATAAGTTTCAGGGCAGAGTGCTTAAAGAGAGCTTTACAAACAGTATTTCATAATTGTAGAGTCCACTCTGTCAGGAAGAAATAACGATTCCAAATTGCCACACACCTAGAAACATAGCCTCAGAGTATGTACAGCAAAATGTATAAAACAGAAGAACTTGTCAAGTCCACCCTCGTCATGATACACCTTGATATTTCTCTACTCTATGACTGTTAGAATATGTCAATGCCACCAACCAAGACAATGACAAAAACGGGGGGTGAAAGAGTTCCTGGTCACCTGGGTGAAAGCCTGACCCCACTAATGTATCAGGACAGTGCACTCAGCAGGTGAACTCATTTTCTTCTAGGAGACACCAGGAATAGTTTCCAGAAGTCATCATGGTCTGGGTATTAAGTGAGTGTCAACAAATACCAAAGGATTAAAATAACTTAAATCAGGGTCAACAAAGTTATTCTGAACCTGGCTTTATGGTATCTGCCAGGACTCCTTGAGTCTCTCTTTTTAACAGAAAGCAGCCACATATAATGCTTACATGAATTAAAATGATTTTATTACAATAAAACTTCTTTTGTATAAACAAATGGTAGGTCTAATTTGGCCCAAAGGCATAGTTTGTCGACTCTTGACTTAGTATGCACACAGGCTACAGTGGAATTATGCTAAGACACAATACAAAATATATACCTGGCTATAAATAATATGGCTCTAAACAAATTATAGCATAAATCAGAATTCAGAAGGGAAATTAGAAAATGGACTGAACTAAAAAAACGATTAATATAACCTGTAGAATACTGTCAAAGCACCACTCAGAAAAATGAATATCTATAAATACCTGAATTAGAAATTAAAAGGTGAAAATCAGTAATCTATGCTTCTAATGTAGGAAGTTAAAAAGGGATCAGCCAATCACAACTAAGGAAATAAATATTAAATATACAAAAATAAATTTATCTCCATCTATGAGCAAGACAAAAAACTGAAATACAATAATTTGCAATCACATCAATAAACCAAATGCCTCTATTTGCTATAAAACTGCTGTACCGTACTAAGAAATATTAAGAAGTTTCCAATGCAAGGAAATACCATATATGTAGATTAGATTATTCAATAGTGAGAACTTGTCATTTTTCCCCAAGTTAACATAGAGATAAAATGAAAAAACAAAAAAAATTCGCAGCAGTTTTGGTAATGAATGTGATTGTTTAAAGTGTGTATGGAAACTCTGAAGATCTGGAATCACCAGACTAATTCTGAACAAGTATCAAGCTAGTTGAATGACCAGGTATCAGGAGATTTGCACAACTTTTGTGAGATGCTGGTATTGGACACACAGGAACAGAGGTGGGTCCAGGGCAGAGGCAAGAGAAAAAGGGTCATGCTGTGAAAAATGACATAAATCTGATTCTTTGCACAAACCACACTAAAAGTCCTCACAACACTGAAGCAGAAAAGATGTTCCTTCAAATACAAAGAACAGATAGGTTAAGATCTCTTTCAGAAAATACTTATATGAAAATCAGAGAATTGATTGTAAACCCTTCTAGCAGCCACACTTAGGGAAGTTGTAAGTGTATTTCTAGATACTGAGACTCTGAGCTGTGTGGGGGTCAACTGGCATTTCCCTGCAAGTTCTAGTGACTGTGTGACACCTAAGACCTGGAAATGGAGTGCTGCAGCCTTGAAAGTGAGCATAGCTACCTAAAATGACAAAGTAATCGAGAAAGAGATCAGGCCTCAATCAGAGTTTAAAAATGAAGCCAATCTGGTAAATCAGAATACAGGGTAAAAGATGATAGTGCATGTACTCTAAATCTTCAGCTACTATAGGAAAGCAAAGGCAGAGAGGTTTATTATGTCTAGAACAAACATATTCTGTAACAAAAATGTAAATCAATCTGTCTGGATAGTTCATTTAAAGAAATCAAACACCTTGAGCCGACAAAAAGAATGAGACCATGTAATTCTGTAAAGCTTAATGTAATACCAGGATATATCTCAGATTATGCTGGGTTGATAATTTAAAAGTATTGGTAGAGTCCCAGGTGGGTCCAAAGGAAACTTTAAACTTTCCCATCTGGGAAACCCTGGGTACCCTCTCAACCATTGGGAAATCCCAAGAAAATAGGCCAAGCCCTGGATTTTGGGGTTTGCTCTTATGAAACTTATTTCTGTAGTGGAGAAGAAAAGACTACCTATCAAGAGGCCTAAGAGTTGCTCCCAGGAAATCTCTTTTGTTGCTCAGCTGTGGCCTCTTTCTAAGCCCAACTCTGAAGGAACATCATTACCCTTCACCCTACATGTGGGACATGACACCCAGGGGCAAAAGTCTCCCTGACAATGTGAGCATGTCTCCTGGTGAAGAGCATGGCCCTGGCATAGTGGGATTGGCACCAACGTCCTGATCAAAAGAAGAAAAAGAAACATAATAAAATAAGGCATTATGGCTAATGGAGATCAATAGGGCAAGAGGCTATTCTGGAGTGGACACTTATGCAAACTTCAGTTAGATAGTGCTAATTGCCATGGTTTACTAA
>NW_027518377.1:0-5960 GCF_023851605.1 Tamandua tetradactyla
TAACTTTATTCTGTCTTATAGTTGCATAATATTCCATCATATGTATATACCACAGTTTTTTTCCCTTATTATTTATTTTTTTTAATTAATTAAAAAAGAATTAACAAAACAATTAGAAATCATTCCAATCTACATGTACAATCAGTAATTCTTAATAACATCACATAGTTGCATATTCATCATTTCTTAGTACATTTGCATCGATTTAGAAAAAGAAATAGAAAGACAACAGAATAAGAATTAAAACAATAATAGAAAGAAAAAAAAACAAAAACAAAAACAAAAACAAAAAAAACCTATACCTCACATGCAGCTTCATTCAGTATTTTAACATAATTGCATTACAATTGGGTAGTATTGTGCTGTCCATTTCTGAGTTTTTATATCCAGTCCCGTTATACAGTCTGTATCCCTTCAGCTCCAATTATCCCTTATCTTTTTTTTTTAATTAACGGAAAAAAAGAAATTAACCCAACATTTAGAGATCATACCATTCTACATATGCAATCATTAATTCTTAACATCATCACATAGATGCATGATCATCATTTCTTAGTACATATGCATTGGTTTAGAAGAACTAGCAACATAACCGAAAAAGATATAGAATGTTAATATAGAGAAAAAAATAAAAGTAATAATAGTAAAATCAAATCAAAACAAAACAAAACAAAAACCTGTAGCTCAGATGCAGCTTCTTCATTCAGTGTTTTAACATGATTACTTTACGATTAGGTATTATTGTGCTGTCCATTTTTGAGTTTTTGTATCTAGTCCTGTTACACCGTCTGTATCCCTTCAACTCCAATTGCCCATTATCTTACCCTGTTTCTACCTCCTGCTGGACTCTGTTACCAATGACATATTCCAAATTTATTCTCGAATGTCTGTTCACATCAGTGGGACCATACAGTATTTGTCCTTTAGTTTTTGGCTAGACTCACTCAGCATAATGTTCTCTAGGTCCATCCATGTTATTACATGCTTCATAAGTTTATCCTGTCTTAAAGCTGCATAGTATTCCATCGTATGTATATACCACAGTTTGTTTAGCCACTCTTCTGTTGATGGAGATTTCGGCTGTTTCCATCTCTTTGCAATTGTAAATAACGCTGCTATAAACATTGGTGTGCAAATGTCCGTTTGTGTCTTTGCCCTTAAGTCCTTTGAGTATATTCCCAGCAATGGTATTGCTGGGTCGTATGGCAATTCTATATTCAGCTTTTTGAGGAACCGCCAAACTGCCTTCCACAGTGGTTGCACCATTTGACATTCCCACCAACAGTGGATAAGTGTGCCTCTTTCTCCGCATCCTCTCCAGCACTTGTCATTTTCTGTTTTGTTGATAATGGCCATTCTGGTGGGTGTGAGATGATATCTCATTGTGGTTTTGATTTGCATTTCTCTAATGGCCAGGGACATTGAGCATCTCTTCATGTGCCTTTTGGCCATTTGTATTTCCTCTTCTGATAGGTGTCTGTTCAAGTCTTTTTCCCATTTTGTAATTGGGTTGGCTGTCTTTTTGTTGTTGAGATGAACAATCTCTTTATAAATTCTGGATACTAGACCTTTATCTGATATATCATTTCCAAATATTGTCTCCCATTGTGAAGGCTGTCTTTCTACTTTCTTGATGAAGTTCTTTGATGCACAAAAGTGTTTAATTTTGAGGAGCTCCCATTTATTTATTTCCTTCTTCAGTGCTCTTGCTTTAGGTTTAAGGTCCATAAAACCGCCTCCAGTTGTAAGATCCATAAGATATCTCCCAACATTTTCCTCTATCTGTTTTATGGTCTTAGACCTAATGTTTAGATCTTTGATCCATTTTGAGTTAACTTTTGTATAGGGTGTGAGAGATGGGTCTTCTTTCATTCTTTTGCATATGGATATCCAGTTCTCTAGGCACCATTTATTGAAGAGACTGCTCTGTCCCAGGTGAGTTGGCTTGACTGCCTTATCAAAGATCAAATGTCCATAGATGAGAGGGTCTATATCTGAGCACTCTATTCGATTCCATTGGTCGATATATCTATCTTTATGCCAATACCATGCTGTTTTGACCACTGTGGCTTCATAATATGCCTTAAAGTCAGGCAGCGCGAGACCTCCAGCTTCGTTTTTTTTTCCTCAAGATGCTTTTAGCAATTCGGGGCACCCTGCCCTTCCAGATAAATTTGCTTATTGGTTTTTCTATTTCTGAAAAATAAGTTGTTGGGATTTTGATTGGTATTGCATTGAATCTGTAAATCAATTTAGGTAGGATTGACATCTTAACTATATTTAGTCTTCCAATCCATGAACACGGTATGCCCTTCCATCTATTTAGGTCTTCTGTGATTTCTTTTAGCAGTTTTTTGTAGTTTTCTTTATATAGGTTTTTTGTCTCTTTGGTTAAATTTATTCCTAGGTATTTTATTCTTTTAGTTGCAATTGTAAATGGGATTCGTTTCTTGATTTCCCCCTCAGCTTGTTCATTACTAGTGTATAGAAATGCTACAGATTTTTGAATGTTGATCTTGTAACCTGCTACTTTGCTGTACTCATTTATTAGCTCTAGTAGTTTTGTTGTGGATTTTTCCGGGTTTTCGACATATAGTATCATATCGTCTGCAAACAGTGATAGTTTTACTTCTTCCTTTCCAATTTTGATGCCTTGTATTTCTTTTTCTTGTCTAATTGCTCTGGCTAGAACCTCCAACACAATGTTGAATAATAGTGGTGATAGTGGACATCCTTGTCTTGTTCCTGATCTTAGGGGGAAAGTTTTCAATTTTTCCCCATTGAGGATGATATTAGCTGTGGGTTTTTCATATATTCCCTCTATCATTTTAAGGAAGTTCCCTTGTATTCCTATCTTTTGAAGTGTTTTCAACAGGAAAGGATGTTGAATCTTGTCAAATGCCTTCTCTGCATCAATTGAGATGATCATGTGATTTTTCTGCTTTGATTTGTTGATATGGTGTATTACATTAATTGATTTTCTTATGTTGAACCATCCTTGCATACCTGGGATGAATCCTACTTGGTCATGATGTATAATTCTTTTAATGTGTTGTTGGATACGATTTACTAGAATTTTATTGAGGATTTTTGCATCTGTATTCATTAGAGAGATTGGTCTGTAGTTTTCTTTTTTTGTAATATCTTTGCCTGGTTTTGGTATGAGGGTGATGTTGGCTTCATAGAATGAATTAGGCAGTTTTCCCTCCACTTCGATTTTTTTGAAGAGTTTGAGGAGAATTGGTACTAATTCTTTCTGGAACGTTTGGTAGAATTCACATGTGAAGCCATCTGGTCCTGGACTTTTCTTTTTAGGAAGCTTTTGAATGACTGATTCAATTTCTTTACTTGTGATTGGTTTGTTGAGGTCATCCATGTCTTCTTGAGTCAAAGTTGGTTGTTCATGTCTTTCCAGGAACCCGTCCATTTCATCTAAATTGTTGTATTTATTAGCGTAAAGTTGTTCATAGTATCCTGTTATTACCTCCTTTATTTCTGTGAGGTCAGTAGTTATGTCTCCTCTTCCATTTCTGATCTTATTTATTTGCATCCTCTCTCTTCTTCTTTTTGTCAATCTTGATAGGGGCCCATCAATCTTATTGATTTTCTCATAGAACCAACTTCTGGTCTTATTGATTTTCTCTACTGTTTTCATATTTTCAATTTCATTTATTTCTGCTCTGATCTTTGTTATTTCTTTCCTTTTGCTTGCTTTGGGATTAGTTTGCTGTTCTTTCTCCAGTTCTTCCAAGTGGACAGTTAATTCCTGCATTTTTGCCTTTTCTTCTTTGCTGATATAGGCATTTAGGGCAATAAATTTCCCTCTTAGCACTGCCTTTGCTGCATCCCATAAGTTTTGATATGTTGTGTTTTCATTTTCATTTGCCTCGAGGTATTTACTAATTTCTCTTGCAATTTCTTCTTTGACCCACTCGTTGTTTAAGAGTGTGTTGTTGAGCCTCCACGTATTTGTGAATTTTCTGGCATTCCGCCTATTATTGATTTCCAACTTCATTCCTTTATGATCCGAGAAAGTGTTGTGTATGATTTCAATCTTTTTAAATTTGTTAAGACTTGCTTTGTGACCCAGCATATGGTCTATCTTTGAGAATGATCCTTGAGCACTTGAGAAAAAGGTGTATCCTGCTGTTGTGGGATGTAATGTCCTATAAATGTCTGTTAAGTCTAGCTCCTTTATAGTAATATTCAGATTCTCTATTTCTTTATTGATCCTCTGTCTAGATGTTCTGTCCATTGATGAGAGTGGGGAATTGAAGTCTCCAACTATTATGGTATTTGTGTCTATTTCCCTTTTCAGTGTTTGCAGTGTATTCCTCACGTATTTTGAAGCATTCTGGTTCGGTGCATATATATTTATGATTGTTATGTCTTCTTGTTTAATTGTTCCTTTTATTAGTATATAGTGTCCTTCTTTGTCTCTTTTAACTGTTTTACATTTGAAGTCTAACTTGTTGGATATTAGTATAGCCACTCCTGCTATTTTCTGGTTGTTATTTGCATGAAATATCTTTTCCCAACCTTTCACTTTCAACCTATGTTTATCTTTGGGTCTAAGATGTGTTTCCTGTAGACAGCATATAGAAGGATCCTGTTTTTTAATCCATTCTGCCAATCTATGTCTTTTGATTGGGGAATTCAGTCCATTAACATTCAGTGTTATTACTGTTTGGATAATATTTTCCTCTGCCATTTTGCCTTTTGTATTATATATACCATATCTGACTTTCCTTCTTTCTACACTCTTCTCCATACCTCTCTCTTCTGTCTTTTCGGTTCTGACTCTAGTGCTCCCTTTAGTATTTCTTGCAGAGCTGGTCTCTTGGTCACAAATTCTCTCAGTGACTTTTTGTCTGAGAATGTTTTAATTTCTCCCTCATTTTTGAAGGACAATTTTGCTGGATATAGGAGTCTTGGTTGGCAGTTTTTCTCTTTTAGTAATTTAAATATATCATCCCACTGTCTTCTAGCCTCCATGGTTTCTGCTGAGAAATCTACACATAGTCTTATTGGGTTTCCCTTGTATGTGATGGATTGTTTTTCTCTTGCTGCTTTCAAGATCCTCTCTTTCTCTTTGACCTCTGACATTCTAACTAGTAAGTGTCTTGGAGAACGCCTATTTGGGTCTAATCTCTTTGGGGTGCGCTGCACTTCTTGGATCTGTAATTTTAGGTCTTTCATAAGAGTTGGGAAATTTTCAGTGATAATTTCTTCCATTAGTTTTTCTCCTCCTTTTCCCTTCTCTTCTCCTTCTGGGTCACCCACAACACGTATATTTGTGCGGTTCATGTTGTCCTTGAGTTCCCTGATACCCTGTTCAAATTTTTCCATTCTTTTCCCGATAGTTTCTGTTTCTTTTTGGAATTCAGATGTTCCATCCTCCAAATCACTAATTCTATCTTCTGTCTCTTTGAATCTATCATTGTAGGTATCCATTGTTTTTTCTATCTTTTCTACTTTGTCCTTCACTTCCATAAGTTCTGTGATTTGTTTTTTCAGTTTTTCTATTTCTTCTTTATGTTCAGCCCATGTCTTCTTCATGTCCTCCCTCAATTTATCGATTTCGTTTTTGAAGAGGTTTTCCATTTCTGTTCGTATATTTAGCATTAGTTGTCTCAGCTCCTGTATCTCATTTGAACTATTGGTTTGTTCCTTTGACTGGGCCATATTTTCAATTATTTGAGCGTGATCCGTTATCTTCTGTTGGCGTCTGCGCATTTAGACAGATTTCCCTGGGTATTGGATCCAAAAGTTTGGAAGATTTTCTGTGAAATCTCTGGGTTCTGTTTTTCTTATCCTGCCCAGTAGGTGGCGCTCGTGGCACACGGTTTGTCTGCGGGTCCCCCAGTAAAGGTGCTGTGGGACCTTAAACTTTGGAAAATTCTCTCCATCCGGGGTTTCGTAGCCGAAGCGGCTTGAGCGGCCCAGGGTCCGAATGCAGG
>NW_027518377.1:6060-8712 GCF_023851605.1 Tamandua tetradactyla
CCCCACAAAGGATAAGTCAAGCTTACTTAAAATTAGGCTTGAGATCCTCCCCCAAGAGAACCTCTTTTTTTGCTCAGATGTATCCTCTCTGTCCAGCCAACACAACAAGCCAACTCACTGCCTTCCTCCTGTCTATGTGGGACATGACTCCCAGGTGTGTGGACCTTCCTGGCAACATGGGACTGTATTCCTAGAATAAGCTGAGACTCAGAATCAAGGGATTGAGAAAACCTTCTCACCCAAAAGGGAGAAGAGTGAAATGAGACAAATTAAAGTGTCAATGGCTGAGAGATTCCAAACAGAGTTGAGAGATTATCCTGGACATTATTCTTATGCATTAAATAGATTTCACCTTGTTAGTCAAGATGTAATGGAGAAGCTGGAGGGAACTGCCTGAAAATGTAGAGCTATGTTCCAGTAGCCATGTTTATTGATGTTGAGTGTATAATTATATAGCCTTCACAATGCGACTGCGTGATGGTGAAAACCTTGTGTTTGATGCTGCTTTTATCTGTTTTATCAACAGATGAGTAAAACATATGGAATAAAAATAAATAATGGGGGAACAAATGTTAAAATAAATTTAGAATGAAATACTAGTGATCAATGAAAGGGAGCAGTAAGGGGTATGGTATGTATGAATTTTTTTCTGTTGTCTTTTTATTTCTTTTCAGAATTGATGCAAAAATTCTAAGAAATGATCATGATGATGAATATGCAACTATGTGTATTCATCCCTTTAGTATTTTTGTAGGACCAGTCTTTTATTGACAAATTCTTCCAGGATTTGTTTCTCTGAGAAAATTTTAATCTCTCCCAAAGATTTTTTGTTATATTTTATTTAAAAAAACAAACAATACACTTGGATCTACTCAAAATGTGTATCTTAGTTAACTGAACCATAAGTGTATTTAAATTAAGTATCCATTTAATTACGGTAAAGCCTGTGTTTGCACTGTAAGTTTCATAAACCAATTTAAAATTAAGGCAACAAGGAAAAAATCTACATAATCAGATAGAAAATTTCTTAGATTCTAAGTATTAAATACTAACTAGTCACTATTTGATCAGCTGTCATAACTGTAAATGTTCTCAAAAAATCAAGTAGAAAGTCCTTATAAATATCTGTATTGCTATGGTAATGAAAAATGTTACCAAATATTTTCCTGATTTCAAGAAATTATGAAGATACAAACATTTTAACGATTATCATATGGGATTCTTAACCACCTAGAATGGGTATCTTAGTTAGATTATCCATAGGTATATTAAATATATTTGAAAATCTAAGTAATAAGAATACAATATATTTGTACAATATTGTTTGTACAATATGTTTCATAAACCATTTAAAATTAAAACAAGGAAGGAAAAATCTATAAATACAGATGTGCTGGTTTGAAATGATGTATGCACCATAGAAAAGCCATGTTTTAATCCTAATCCCGTTTTGTAAAGGCAGCTGCTTCTTCTAATTCCTATTCAGTATTGTATGTTTGAATCTATAATTAGATCATTTCCCTGGAGATGTGACTCAACCAAGAGTGGTTGTTAAGATAGATTAGGTGTAGACATGTCTCCATCCATTCAGGTGCGTCTTGATTATTTGCTGGAATCCTTTAAAAGAGAATGACAAGAGAGAATGCCATGAAATTATGAGAGCAGAACGATATAGCCATGCAAAGCAGATAGTCCACCAGCCAGTGACCTTTGAATATGAAGAAGGAAAATGTCTCCCAGAGAGCTTCATGAAAGAGGAAGCAGGGAGAGAAAGCTAGCAGATGATGCTGTGTTTGCCACGTGCTTTTGCAGCTGAGAGAGAGACCCTGAATATTTTGCTATGCACCTTTCCACCTGAGAAAGAAACCCTGAACTTCATTGACCTTCTTGAATCAAGGTATCTTTCCCTGAATGCCTTAAATTGGGCATTTCTATAGACTTGTTTCAATTGGGACATTTCCATGGCCTAAAACTGTTAACTTGCAGCTTATTAAACTCCTCTTCTTAAAAGCTGTCTGTTTCTGGTACATTGCATTCCAGCAGCTAGTAAACTAGAACAACAGATATCAGATATCAGATAACTTAAATTCTAAACATTAAACAGTATCTTAAATACTTTAACCGTTAAAACTATGTGCATTTTCAAAATATCAAGTAAAAAGTCATTACAAATATCAACTTTGCTATAGCAGTGAGCTATGTCACTAAATATTTTCAAATTTTTTATTTCAGGAATTTATTTTATCTAATAGTATTTTAATTCCCTACAGTTTTTTGTTTGTTTGTTTGTTTTGCATGGGCAGGCACCAGGGAATGAACCTGGATCTCTGGCATGGCACACAAGAACTTTGCCTTCTGAGCCACCATGACCAGCTCTTGCCTACAGTTTTAACCACTTTTTAATTGTAAAATATAGCATATATATATATATATATATATATATCCACAAACACACCCACACACAAAGAAAAGAAAGGGAAAAAAACCAAGAAATTTTCAAAGCATGTCTCAACAAGCAGCTGTAGAACAATTCCCAGAGTTTGTCATGGGCTACCATGCCCACAACTCAGATTTTTTCCTCTTAGCTGCTCCAGCACACTGATGGCTTTATGAGAATCATAATAATGAAATCATACAGTATATGACCTCTTG
>NW_027518378.1:0-7974 GCF_023851605.1 Tamandua tetradactyla
AAGGTCATTGAACAGATAGACAACAAACTCATCTAGCAAGAAAACCCTAGGTAAGATAAGTGAAAGTAATCTCCAGAATAAACTAATTAAGGTAATTAAATGTCCAGATGCCAGCAAAAAATAACAAATCACACCAGGAAAATTGAAGATATGGCCCAGTCAAAGGAACAAACCAATAGTTCAAATGAGATACAGGAGCTGAGACAACTAATTCTGAATATATGAACAGAAATGGAAAACCTCTTCAAAAACCAAATCAATGAATTGAGGGAGGACATGAAGAAGGCAAGAATGAACAAAAAAAAATGGAAAGTCTGAAAAAACAAATCACAGAACTTATGGGAATGAAAGATACAGTAGAAGAGATGAAAAAGACAATGGAAACCTACAATGGTAGGTTTCAAGAGACAGAGGTTAGAATCAGTGAACTGGAGGATGGAACATCTGAAATCCAAAAAGAAACAGAAACTATAGGAAAAAGAATGGAAAAATATGAGCAGGGGCTCAGGAAAATGAATGATAATATCAAGCGCACAAATATACATGTTGTGGGTGTCCCAGAAGGAGAAGAGAAGGGAAAAGGAGGAGAAAAACTAATGGAAGAAATTATCACTGAAAATTTCCAAACTCTTATGAAAGACCTAAAATTACAGATCCAAGAAGTGCAGCACACCCCAAAGAGAATAGACCCAAATAGATGTTCTCCAAGACACTTACTAGTCAGAATGTCAGAGGTCAAGGAGAAAGAGAGAATCTTGAAAGCACCAAGAGAAAAGCAATCCATCACATAAAAAGAAAACCCAATAAGACTATGTGCAGATTTCTCAGCAGAAACCATGAAGGCAAGAAGACAGTGGGATGATATATTTAAATTACTAAAAGAGAAAAACTGCCAACCAAGAATTCTATATCCAGCAAAATTGTCCTTCAAAAATGAGGGAGAAATTAAAACATTTTCAGACAAAAAGTCACTGAGAGAAATTGTGACCAAGAGACCAGCTCTGCAAGAAATACTAAAGGGAGCACTAGAGTCAGATACAAAAAGACAGAAGAGAGAGGTGTGGAGAAGAGTGTAGAAAGAAGGAAGATTAGATATGATATATAAAATACAAAAGGCAAAATGGTAGAGGAAAGTACTACTCAAACAGTAATAACACTAAATGTTAATGGATTGAACTCCCCAATCAAAAGACATAGACTGGCAGAATGGATTAAAAAACAGGATCCTTTTATATGCTGTCTACAGGAAACACATCTTAGACCCAAAGATAAACACAGGTTGAAAGTGAAAGGTTGGGAAAAGATATTTCATGCAAATAACAACCAGAAAAGAGCAGGAGTAGCTATACTAATATCCAACAAATTAGACTTCAAATGTAAAACAGTCAAAAGAGACAAAGAAGGATACTATCTACTAATAAAAGGAACAATTCAACAAGAAGACATAACAATCATAAATATTTATGCACCGAACCAGAATGCCCCAAAATACATGAGGAATACACTGCAAATACTGAAAAGGGAAATAGACACATCTACCATAATAGTTGGAGACTTCAATTCCCCCCTCTCATCAATGGACAGAACATCTAGACAGAGGATCAATAAAGAAATTGAGAATTTGAATATTACAATAAATGAGCTAGACTTAACAGACATTTATAGGACATTACACCCCACAACAGCAGGATACAACTTTTTCTCAAGTGCTCATGGATCATTCTCAAAGATAGACCATATGCTGGGTCACAAAGCAAGTCTCAACAAATTTAAAAATATTGAAATCATACACAACACTTTCTCGGATCATAAAGGAATGAAGTTGGAAATCAATAATAGGCAGAGTGCCAGAAAATTCACAAATATGTGGAGGGTCAACAACACACTCTTAAACAACGAGTGGGTCAAAGAAGAAATTGCAAGAGAAATTAGTAAATACCTTGAGGCGAATGAAAATGAAAACACAACATATCAAAACATATGGGATGCAGCAAAGGCAGTGCTAAGAGGGAAATTTATTGCCCTAAATGCCTATATCAAAAAAAGAAGAAAGGGCAAAAATTCGGGAATTAACTGTCCACTTGGAAGAACTGGAGAAAGAACAGCAAACTAACCCCAAAGCAAGCAAAAGGAAAGAAATAACAAAGATTAGAGCAGAAATAAATGAAACTGAAAACATGAAAACAATAGAGAAAATCAATAAGACCAGAAGTTGGTTCTATGAGAATATCAATAAGATTGATGGGCCCTTAGCAAGATTGACAAAAAGAAGAAGAGAGAGGACACAAATAAGATCAGAAATGGAAGAGGAGACATAACCACTGACTGCACAGAAATAAAGGAGGTAATAACAGGATACTATGAACAACTTTATGCTAATAAATACAACAATGTAGATGAAATGGACAAGTTTCTAGAAAGGCATGAACAACCAACTTTGACTCAAGAAGAAATAGACGACCTCAATGAACCAATCACAAGTAAATAAATTGAATCAGTCATTCAAAAGCTTCCCCAAAAGAAAAGTCCAGGACCAGACGGCTTCACATGTGAATTCTACCAAACATTCCAGAAAGAATTAGTACCAACCCTGCTCAAACTCTTCAAAAAAATCGAAGTGGAGGGAAAGCTACCTAATTCATTCTATGAAGCCAACATCACCCTCATACCAAAACCAGGCAAAGATATTACAAAAAAAGAAAACTACAGACCAATCTCTCTAATGAATATAGATGCAAAAATCCTCAACCAAATTCTAGCAAATCGAATCCAGCAACACATTAAAAGAATTATACATCATGACCAAGTAGGATTCATCCCAGGTATGCAAGGATGATTCAACATAAGAAAATCAATTAATGTAATACACCATATCAAAAAATCAAAGCAGAAAAATCACATGATCATCTCAATTGATGCAGAGAAAGCATTTGACAAGATTCAACATCCTTTCCTGTTGAAAACACTTCAAAGGATAGGAATACAAGGGAACTTCCTTAAAATGATAAAGGGAATATATGAAAAACCCTCAGCTAGTATCATCCTCAATGGGGAAAAATTGAAAACTTTCCCCCTAAGATCAGGAACAAGACAAGGATGTCCACTATCACCACTGTTATTCAACATCATGTTGGAAGTTCTTGCCAGAGCAATTAGACAAGAAAAAGAAATACAAGGCATCAAAATTGGAAAGAAAGAAGTAAAACTGTCTCTGTTTGCTGATGATATGATACTATACATCGAAAACCCTGAAAAATCCACAGCAAAACTACTAGAGCTAATAAGTGAGTACAGCAAAGTAGCAGGTTACAAGATCAACATTCAAAAATCTGTAGTGTTTCTATACACTAGCAATGAACAAGCTGAGGGGGAAATCAAGAAACGAATTCCATTTACAATTGCAACTAAAAGAATAAAATACTTAGGAATAAATTTAACTAAAGAGACAAAGACCTATACAAAGAAAACTACAAGAAACTGTTAAAAGAAATCACAGAAGACCTAAATAGATGGAAGGGCATACCATGTTCATGGATTGGAAGACTAAATATAGTTGCAACATCAATTCTACCTAAATTGATTTACAGATTCACCGCAATACCAATCAAAATTCCAACAACTTACTTTTCAGAAATAGAAAAACCAATAAGCAAATTTATCTGGAAGGGCAGGGTGTCCCGAATTGCTAAAAGTATCTTGAGGGAAAAAAACGAAGCTGGAGGTCTCACGATGTCTGACTTTCAGGCATATTATGAAGCCAATATTCACAATATTCTATTGTATGTATATACTGCATTGATCCAGTCATCATTTGATGGACATCTGTATTGCTTTCACATTCTGGCAATTGTGAATAATTCCTCCATGAACATTGGTGTGCAAATATTTGTTCTAGTACCTATGTACTATGCTTTGGGTGTATACCTAGAAGTGGGATTACTGGGTCATATGGTTATTCTATACCTAACTTACTGAGCAACCACCAAGCTGTCTTCTGTACACCTGCATCATTTTTCATTTGTATTTATTTTTATTGAACTGTTTATCCCTTACCTATTCTTCTATTGATGTGCTCATCTTTTTTTTTTTTTTTTTTTTTAAAGAGGGAGGAAGGGAAGGAAAGACAGAGAGAAGGAAGGAAGGATGGAAGGAAGGAAGGGAGGAAGAAAGGGAAACATCTTTTAAACATTTTCTTGTTTTATTATATTTTGTTTGTTTGTTTGTTTGTTTTTACATGGGCTGGGGCCGGGAATCGAACCGAGGTCCTCCGGCATGGCAGGCAAGCACTCTTGCCCGCTGAGCCACCGCGGCCCGCCCCTCATCTTTTAATTATAGTGTCTATTATGTCCTACTACCTCTATTCTGTGAGTGTGATATAAATTGCACAATTTTCCTAGGGTTTGACACTTACTATTTGTCCCATGCAGATTTGTTTCCATACAAACATTTGATGTTCATTTTTTCAAATATAGCAGTTTTCCTTTATGATTTTGAGTCATAGTAACATTGTAACATAGTAACATTGTGAAGAATCATTCTGTGTAGTCTTCTAGAATGTGATAGACCTTATTTTATAGATTCATATCTTTGTATGCATTTGAATTTTGTCCTATTCTAGGGGTGTGGTATAGATGTAACTTTCATGTCCCATAGGGCCATCTAGTTATCCCTGTGACATTGACATCAGCTTTTCTCTACTCATTTGAGATGTCATCTGTATTAGGAAATTGTCCATATTTGTAGGATTAAGTCCCATCTTGAAGGAGGTGGTCACACTTTCCCTGAAGTAGCTCCATCAAATGTACCTACTTAACAATGGGGTTGCACCCACAGGAAAGACTTAGATTTAAGAACATGTTTTTCTAGGGCACATTCAGCAAACTTTTTAGATTTTTTCTTGAAACTCTCAACAGTAAACATACTAAGAGTCAATTTCCTAAGATATTTTCTATGTCATTTGTTTCTCGACCCTTCAGATTGACCAGAAATGTGCTGTCACAGGCCTCAGTGTCATTCAAGGATGCAGCTGTGGAGCTCACCCAGGAGGAGTGGCAGCTCCTGGGCCCTGCCCAGAGGACCCTGTACAGAGGCGTGAGGCTGGAGAACAACAGCTACCTCATCTCAGCGGGCGAGCACATTGTAGCCCCCCATGGAATTATTTCTCTTTTCTTCTTCTTCTTTTTTTAATATTAATTACATATTTTTAAAAATTCTGCATTCATATTCACCAGCCTCTGCATAGTGAAACATAGAGGTCAGTGACACACAAGTCTCATTAAAGACATCCCTCAAAACTCATGTTGTCTCCTGTTCCTATCATAACAGAAAGGAAATTAACCCAGGGGAAACCATGGGACTCTGATAATGATAGAAAGTCCAAGATCAAAATTTCCATAGTAAAAGAGTCATTGTGGAATGGAGTTTTTCCTCCATGTGCACAGTTGCTCTTACCGTGATGAAGAAAATTTGTTCTTTGCTGAGCCATCTGTAGGTTAAATGTACTTGATCCTGAAGTATACTCATCATAGCTTAAAAAACCTTAAAAATATGACTTCTGTGATGAGCAAGCTCAATGTGTATCAAAAAATTTACACAGGGGCAATCCCTCATGACATCCCAAATGATCATAAGAACTTACCCAGAATTATTCTTCATTACTTAAAAGGTTGGTATCAGGAGATAGCCAACATTTCAGTATAAATAAGAAATAATTTACCAAAATGAGATCTCCAGACTATCTCAGAATATTTATCAAAATCAAGAAATCAACGTTGATAAAATGCTAGGATTTACTAAGTGGAGCCTATTCATTTTTTTTTTTTTTACCTATTTTCCAAATAACACCCATTGCAGAAAAGAAAATCCAGAGCACTATATTACATTCTGTTGTCATGTCTCCTCCCTCTCCTTTAATCTCAAACATCTTACCATTTCATTGTGTTTTACAACCATGTCATATTTAAAGAGTTTGAGCATATTTTGTTTGGACTTTTCCTGTTTCCTTATGATTAGGCATAGTAATGCCCCTTTGCAGCAGTAGCACAGAAAAGACACTGACCAGGAGCAACATGCTGTCAACTCGTCCCATTGCAACTGATGTCAACTTGGTAAGGAGAGCGCCATTTTAGCTTTTGTATCAATACATATCATGTGATGAGATACTATTGGTTGGACATCCTGCTGATTCTCAAACTTTCACCTCTAGAGCAAGCATATATTCATGACCCTTACCATAGTTGCCTAAGAGTGATCTTTTAAAATGTATTCCTTCTGCATTCATCAGCTGACATTCTGTCATAAAGTAGAGTTTCTCCAGTTATTGCAAACACCATAGGTGTGAATACCTATATATAATGCCATGAGGGTATATACAGTATAATTATGAGAGCTGTTATGTACAATTACTGCATTCCTCAATCTACTGATTAAATGAGCCCCTACTATTTTTAAAATGCAGGGGGTTTTTTTCTGTTAAAAACATTTGTGTGTATGAACAAACAAAATCAATGTTTGCAACTTTATTGGTGGGTTCCACCAACATCCCCAATTCAGACAAAAGCCTTAGAATTCAGTGGTAACTATTTCCTTAACTACCCCCAAATATATGTTATTTTCTATTTTGTCTCCTAGATTCCCAAAATATCTCTTCCCTTCTCTTCATATCTGGGGCCACTGATTCTCTCTCCTGGGTTTATTTCAACAAGATTTTAACTTTTGTAATCTTCGCACCTTTAGTCACACTCTGCACAACAACCACAATGATCTTATGACCTTTTTGCTATTTTCCAGTGTTGATTCATGTTTACAAAAAAAAATAATGCAAAAAAGGTTCAGAATTCCCAATACCTTCCCTCACACACAACTGTTTTCCCTGCTGGTTTATTTTTTCCCTTTTTAAATGCAGTTTATAGAGCTATCCAAAATATACAATCACTGGCTCACAGTCTCAGCACATAGTTGTGTATACATTCCAGTGATCAGTTTTAGAAGATTTTTGATTTAGTGTGGCACATTTGTTAATTTTTAAAAATTATTTTTATTGAGCAATATTCACACACAGTTCATCTATAATATACAATCAATGATTGCAATATCATCACATTATTGTATATTCATCACCATGATCATTTTTGGAACATTCACATCACTTCAGAAAAAGAATAAAAATAAAAATTTGATTCACATCCCAGATCCCTTACCCCTCCCTCTTATTGACCACTAATATTTCAATGTACCTCATCTTTTTTACCCTTTATCCACCCTATTATATTTTTATTCATCTCTCCATACCCTGGATAAAAGGAGTAACAGGCACAAGGTTTTCACAATCACATGGTCACATTGTAAAAGCTATATGGCTATGCAATGATGTGCAAGAATCAAGGCTACTGGAACACAGTGCAACAGTTTCAGGTTCTTCCCTCTAGCCACTCCAATACACCATAAACTAAAAAGGGTTATCTATATAATGCATAAGAATAAGCTCCAGGACAACCTCTTGACACTATTTGAGATTTCTTAGCTACTGAAATGTTATTTTGTTTCATTTCTCTTTTCCCCCTTTTCATCAGCAAGGCTTTCTTAATCCCATGTTGCCAGTCCTGACTTCTCCTAGGAGTACACTAAATTCTTTCAAGAAGAAAAGATATGTTTTCATATAGGTTATGGTGGCGAAGGTGTGGGCTGTTTCCTAGGTTGAATTGTAGGTGTACAAATAAAGCTATTTAGAAATGAGCAGAAAGAAATAAATACTAGAGACAATGTGGTGATAAAAAGTACCTATTTACTGTTGGTCGGGAAGCTGAGAGGTGCAGCTCCTCCAGGGGGCAGTGCGGTGGCTTTGCAGGGGGCTAAGGATGAGGTTGCCCTATGATCCTGCAACCCCATTGCTAGGTATTTTACTGGAGGAACTGTGAGTGGGGTCAAATATGGACATCTACACATGTTTGTTATTGATGAACCAAATTGTTATTT
>NW_027518379.1:0-6448 GCF_023851605.1 Tamandua tetradactyla
CAAGAAAATTTGACTTTCAATTTATTAGCTTAAGGTAATAGGGTTAACACATCTGCTCCCCCCCACTATACATCATACTACATCTCCAATCCCATCTTACTAGTCATGGCTTTCTAGAGAAACAGAACCAACAGAAGACACCTGTAAATATGAGATTTATAAAGATGTCTTACAGCCATGGGAATGGAAGAGTAAAAAATCCATAGGGCAGGTTGTGAAGCTGGCAGATCTAATGAAGGGTGTCAAGAAATTTCACAGGAGATGCTCGCTGGCTGAAGAAGAAGCAGTGAAAATCCTCTCTTCTTCCTTAAAAGTCTTTAACTGATTGAATCAAATCCAACTGATTTAAAAAGCCATATTTAATTATGGTATATCATTCTCTTAATGTATCTATATTTAATTTCAAGTAATTTTGCTTAAAAAGATACACAGGTTTATTTGATGAACTGCTGATTTGAGGATGTCTTTCTCTCGTTTTCAAAGGAAAAAATGCCAATTTGGTTGGGATTAGTGTTATCAGGTCAAAAATATTTTCATCAAAATCAAATGCTATAGACATTGTTCTATTATCTTTTGGTATTGCAAAGAAGAAAACTGATTTCAGTCTAATTTTTCTTCCTTTGTCAGTGTAGCAGATGTCTGTTATTCATGACATTCCAATGTCTTTGGAAGCTTCTTTAACATTTTGGGAGTTTCCCACATTTTTAATAATAGTTTCCAAAGATAGAATCCAACAAAAATGTATAATTACAGGTTCCATTGATTCAAAATGAGCATGTAATTTGGTTAAGTCAATCTTATGCATGAAATAAATATTGCTTTTGCTCTAATTCTACTTCAAAACTAGTACTCATGTCTTAGAAGTTGATCTTGTGTTCTGTTTGTTTATAATTTTTCATCTCTGAACTAGAAGGCAGACAGTGTGACAACAAGGTGGGAAGGTGATGCTAAAGGACCTTCCTACTTTCTCTCATCCTGAGCAGTGTATGTTCTATGTTATGCAGGACAAGATATGATCCACTAATTATGATACTTCAATTGGTTTTTAGTGATACAGTTTTCTGTGTCAATCTCTACTGTGGCATGGTTCTAGTTAGACTATAAGCTCTGATTTTTTATAAATTTTTACCTTTTTATATTTTATCATAAGCATTGAATAGCAAGGTTAGAGAGGCTACATGAGAGTTTTCCAACTGTAGTCACTCATCTAGTCATTCAAATATTTATTGAGCACTTACTGCATGCCAAACACGGGAGTTGTGCCTGACAGCTAGGTTTCTACTTCTATGAAACTTACTTTCTGAAAATGGAAGGTCAAAAATAAATATACAAGTAAACAGAAATACTTTCATAAAGCAAAGAGCACAATAGAGTGCTAAAACAGAAGATAATAAGAAAGAAGGGGGTGGGAACTGACAGAAAAGATGATTTATATGGGGGCTATGCAATGAGAGCCTCTCATAGGAGATAACATTGGCTCTAAGACTTGACCATTAGTAAAAGCCATCCATACATAAGGTTGGGAAGAAAATATGCATAAAATGGAATTGACTTTAACCTGGAACTCAGGGTCTTATCAGAGCCGTGCATTTCTCATCCTTGTGTCTAAACCATGGCTCTTTGGTCTGCCAATGGGCCTGATGAATTAAATTGACTTGAATATACTTATCAGAAAAAAATGAGCCTCTTCTAATTTAGATGGGATTATCTTAAATAGTTTGTCAAAAATTTGCATAATCAAGCTCATTAAGGTGTATTTTTGTCTCATGCAAGCAATCTACATTTCCCCCAAACTCACCAAAGAATAGATTTTGTACTTGGATAGCAGTTATTCTTTTTGATACTCTTTCGATTGGTTTTTTTTAATACCTTCACATTGAAGTGGAATAATTATACATCTGTTTTATTTACCAAAACCAGGAGAAAATGGTTATTTGTGGTATCAATGGATTTACAGATTCATAATCACATATAATAATGTTAACTGTCCTTTATGGAGCGCCTATTAAATACTAATAACCAGGATAAGCACTCTTTAAACCTCATTGCATACCAGCCCTGCAAGACAGTTATAGTACTCATTTTTGAGCTTACTCAAAGTCACCATGCTACCAAACAAGAAACTGGGATCCTAACCCATGTGAATCCAACTCCAAAGCCATTCTGTTTCTGTCATAGCTAGAGGCATATTTTAAATTGTCAATATAATTAAAATAGTAACCACTTTCACTGATTACCTACTATGCCTCCATGACTATATGAAATGCTTCATACGTGTGACCTCATTAATTCACAGAGTAACAGCACCAGGTAGGAATTTTTCTGTCTACATTATATGGACACAGACACTGAGGCTTGACAGGTGCAGCGACCTCCCCAAGGTCATAAAAGTCGTGCTTGACAAAGCTGATTCTCAATGCAAGACTATCCAGCAGTTCAAGCCTCACCTTCTGAATGACAGTGAATGCTTCGGACACTGTAAAGGCAGGCAAAATTCATACCTAGAAAGAGAATGCATAAGAGGGGCCTGATTTGTCACAAAGAACTTTACATTCTAAGATATTTCTTCAAAAATACACGTTTTTAATGAATTTAACAACATGGGTGGGGAATGGCTGAAGGAACATGAGATTGTAACTTGGAGCAAGAAAGACCCAGAAAGAGTAAGCCTATAAATCCTTGAAAAGATGTTATGGAAAAGGAACATAAGCCTGGTTTTTGTTGTTCTACAGAGGTTTGTTGTTCCACAAGGAAGAATGGCCATTGTTAGATCTGTACAGTTCAATGGAGAGAGCTTTCTATAAATAGAATTACCCCAGAACAACCCGCATAGCCTCAACATCAAGTGCTCTCATCAGAAAGGAGGATTTGAAACAGAAGTAAGGTGGTGAGCTACCACACTAGAGATGCATTTCTGTCATGTCATGAGGGCTAGAACTATATTAATATTAAGACAATTTCCAAGTGTAAGACCCAGTGATTTCAAATTTGACTATTTCACTATTTCGCTGGTATGATTGTATGTGTAAATTTACATCTAATTATCTTTTCTTCCACTCTCAAAATTCATTGTGGAAGTGATCTGGATTATTCCAAAAATAAAGTAGAAGCACTCCCTTTACTGAATAAGTTATAATTTTTATTTAAACCTTGCTTATAATAGTAAATGTAAATGTAATAAATATAAATATACTAGGTCATCTACTATATGACCATTATAAATAATGTATTCCCTGAGTTTTGGTGATATGTGTAAAACATTTATGATATAATATTGAGCAAAAAAGGATGTAAATTTCAGGTAAAGGGGAAATTTTATGACAATATTTCTTTTGTTTGTATTTAAATTAACATTTAGGAACCTATATTTCCTATGAATGTTAAAAATAATTTCTACTGATTATCCTTTATATAAGAAAAAATTTAATGCTATGCTCCCTTCCCTGTCCCCTACACCATCCTTTATCTTCAACTCTACCTTCCTGCTATTCGCTGAAATAATCTGGAATTTTACATACAGATTGCTTTAATTATTGTTTTGCATGATGAATTTTTCTGTATTTTGTGGGCTTTTTTCTTAATAATTATTTAGTCCAACTATATGGTTCAGAGTTTTCTTTGCTCACCACCTTATCTTTCATATCATATGTTCCCAGTACTTAAATTCCTTTTTGGAAGACTTATAGATTGCCTTGAATGCCTCAACAAGTATTAATTAGAATGATTAAGTGAGAATATAATTTCTGATTCCTTACATGTTTGAATATGCCTATAAATTGTTATCACAGATTAAGTAAGATAAAATAATTTTAAAAACTACAACTCATTTCTACATCTCTCATGGGCTTAGAGGTAAAAATGCTCAACAAAATAATAGCAAATCAAATACAACAGTATCTAAAAATATACACCATGACCAAGTGAAATCCAGCCTAAATATGCAAGGTAGTTTCAGGATTTGAAAGTCTACCAATGCAGCCCACTATATTAACAGAATAAAGAAGAAAATGCATATGATTATATAAATCAATGCAGAAAAAACCTCAGAAAACTAGGAATAGAGAGGAATTTCCTCAATTTGATAAAGAATATCTACCAAAAAAACCTATGGTCAACATTATACTTAATGTTGAGAGATTGGATGTTGTGCCAGTTTGAAAGGATGTATACATCCTAGAAAAACCATATTTTAATCCTAATCCCATTTTGTTAGGGTAGCCATTTCTTCTAATCCTTATTCAGTACTATATATTTGAAACTGTAATTAGGTCCCTGGAGATATGACTCTATCAAGAGTGGTATTTTGCCCTCTAATTTAAGATGCCATGTAAATACATTTCTTACCAATACCGATATTTTTAGATATTTTATTCACTTCACTTAACACCACAACATAATATACTATAGCTGTTTAAGTTTCTTTTTTAACCTGGTCAGAAAAATCTTCATTATTCTTTCTTAAAATTCCTTTGATTATCTTTATTTATATTTTTCCAGATGAAGTTTGAACAAGTACCCACAAAATAGTCCATTGTGATTTTTAGTAGAATTGAGTTTACTTTATAGGTTAAATTGAATATAATTCTAATAATATTATTAATAATAGCTGGGGGGCAGCCCAGCATAAAGTGTTGAGATCTGAGCAGGGTGAAGCAGAAGCCAACATGGAAGGGAGATCCTGTGCCAGGTCAGAAGGGTCCATGCACGTGGGGTGGCTCATCTCGGGTTGTCATAGCCCAAGCAGGAAGAGGGGTGGCTGGCACCAAGTAGAATACAGCATCTGCAAAGGAGGATCCCCAGCAGAAGGTATCAGAAAAGGAGCAGAGTAAGCAAAATAGCTACAAGTCAGGGAAAGAAAGGGACAGGTGGCCTGGTGTGAGGTGACAGAGCTTAAATAGGATGAGAAGAGCATCCTCACAGGGTGATGACTCAGAACCAGAAAGAGGTTAAAGTGGAAATCCCTGAGAAGGGCCCCAAAGAACTAACAGCATACCTGAACAGGGCACACTGTCAGTGGATGCCAGAATGGATCCTTGTGAGGTGGACACACTGGAAGAGGGGCAACCTTCCCTCATTCCAGAAAGTCAAGGAAGATGCCCCTGTGGGGTCAGCTCTACATGGGCCCTCAGAAGCTGAAGAAGACACCCATGTGAGGAAGGGAGCAGCAGCCCAAACGGAGGTAGACACAACCTGTCATAAGACAAGCCCATCCTACTGGAATATATTTGCACTGGCACCAAAGTTCATAGTTTTTCATCTGTTTATTTTGTTTGTTTGTTTGTTTGTTTATTTTTAAATTTAGTGAAGTTCTTGAAGCATGGCTCTCTCTGCCAGAGTAATAAATTTGTAACAGATATTTCTGTGAGTTCGGGTTGGAATCATCAGAATCAAGTTCTCATACAAGGATGAGAAAGAAAGAAATTATGACATTCTTGTAAACTGTTCAGTAACTTCACAATTTACAATGCAAACTCATGGGGGCTGTGGTCACACAGACAAAATAAATTGAGTTCTTTTTCATGACAAAAAAACTTCAAGGAAGAAAGTAGTGGATTACCAAGAGACTAATTAGGTGAAGTTCAATGCACTGTGGTTAGAAAAAGAAACAGCTTTGTATTAAACACACATAGATTTGAATCCAGAATGTGTGGCTTCCTACTCATGTCACCTGAAGTATTCTCTTTCCCTTTGAGCCATCAGTGGAAGGAAGATGGAAATATTTACAACAAAGGTATCTGTGAAGTTGCAATAATAAGCAAGTCAAATTAAATAAATATATATACGTATACAGTACAAACAGTAATATATACATATTCAAACACGTACATACATGTACATTTTGTCTGGAACATAACAGATGTTCAAAATTTTTTTAGCTCATCCACTAAGTCAGAGAAGCCCTGGATCACTGATGGGATGGTATTGATTATCACTTTTGAATTAGGCTACTAAACCTTGAAGAGAGTGCTTCACTCACTCTCCCCCTTCGCTGGCTCCCCTCTTTAACTTCCAGTGCTTAACATCCAGCTTAACCATCCAACCATAGAGCTGGATGGTTCGAATCACTAAAAATATTGATATTCTTCCTCACTTGGGCTTCTACTGCTTCTCAGAGCATATTTATTGCTTGTTAAATCTTTACCCTCCCCTGTTGGAAACCATACCAAGGTTCTCCACATATGCTGGGTTCCCACACTGTCTTATCCCCTTCCGGACCACTGACCCTCAATGAAAAACCTCATATGATGCCTCAGTGAACAGGTCATCCGGAAAGATCTCTCTCATCTTCTGCCCCTCTTCCTATATTTTACTACAAATACTCAGAAAAAAAAAAACAACTCTATCCCCTAGGAAAAAAATGTCCATTACTCTCTTCTAGAAGTTCTCCTTTTCCTTGTTTCTGAATGTACACACCTCACAACTCCTCTGGGGGTTGGACTTTTCACTT
>NW_027518380.1:0-2953 GCF_023851605.1 Tamandua tetradactyla
TGTGAAGAAAATATACTAATCAGACCTATGAGAAAAGGTTATAAAATCTTGACTAGTATCATAATGAAGATGTAGAAGAAGATTGTTAAAATGGACACAGGTTCAGTATTGGCCTATTTCAGAAACATTGGTATGTTCAGAAGATTCAAGGTTTACATGAAAAGAAAAAAAAATGTAAACAGATAATAAATGTAAACACAGATATCAGCATCCACACTTCATGAGAGGAAACTTATAAAACTCTAAGAGGAAAATAAGTTTGTTAGTCTTCTGTCTTTCTAACATAGTCAAATTGCCCAAATGTGTGAGGCTCAAATAAGAAAAGGCAGACATCCAGGGTCATAACCAATTCTCCACCTATATACAAATAACTGATGAGAAAGTTATTGTGAAAAAATTACTGCACAAAAGAAGTGTAAAAATGGTGAGACCATAGACTGCTCAATTAGGACCACCAATTCAAAGAAGAACTAAAGAATATGCAAAAAACATGAGAAATTGTGCACTAGAATGTAGGTCCCAGCAGGCCCACAAAACTCAGCAGTGAAGTAACAATAGAGAGGGCTGCCAAAAGGAGGGTTGCCAGGTGAAGAAATTTAGATATAATAGATTATAACTTGAAATTAAAGGATTGGGAGTAATTTTACAATTATTTTGCATATTAGGGATGACAAATGATTAGATGCAATGAAAGTAAATAAAAGGACATATTAAAACAACAGCTGATTCCAGAAAAATTTTTTATTAAAAAAAGTGACAAAATAGCAATAAAGGTTTCATATCTATTAAAAAATATTATAAACACTAATTACATTTAACAAGATTCATGATGTAATTATTTTAGGATAAGGTTTGGCCTAGGAGTTGGGGAGGTATAGTGTATAAATGAAAATACTCATCATTTGATACATGGGAGTATCTAAAGATGAGTATAAATTTGGAAAGATAAAATTAAAAACAAAAAGATGACTAAAAACTGAAAAATACAAAGAAGCCTTAAAATAACAGAAAATACATGTTTCTCAGAAATAAGGTTGAGTATGTGAAGAAATAAATATGGGGGAATTCTTGTTTACTACACTACTGGTGGTTGTATTATTCAGCATCTCAACCTAAGACTATTCCATTTTGGTCCATCATAGAAAAGAAGGGAAACAGTTTGGGACAGCAAAAGTTCACTACCAAATGTTAACTTTTCTTGGCAACCACCTGTATTTTCTCTTCTAAGCAGAGATGCTTTTGGACATGAACAGAAGGAGACAGTGGCAGTATTCTCACTTTTCTGCATAGGTGTGGGAAGCTGAAGACAATTGAGACCCAATACTGCTCATACTTCAGCAATCACATGAATCTCTGCAATCTTGTAAAAATTCAGTTCCTGATTTATTAGGTTTGTGGAGGACCCTTTGAAATTGCCTTTCTGGCAAGCTCTCAAGATGTGTAATACAAAGGGGATATGTACCTCACACTGTAAGCTGCAAGGTCCTGTTTTGGTCTCCACTTCTTTATGGAAGTGGTTTTCAAACTTTAATGCTTATTCAAATAATCTTGGGATCTTTTAAATTCTAAATGTCAATTTCAAAACCAAGGACAATTAAATCAGAATCTCTGGCAATGGATTCTAGATATCATAATAAAAGGAAGACAAATAATGTGAATCTGCAGAGGTCTTAAAATCCATTGTCTTGGAAGCAATGATTTAATATGGGTGATATTCTCACTTGAAATTGTGTAGCTCACAATATCAACAAAAACATCAGATTAGGAAGTTCCAATGGATCATCTGTCCTCAGAAACAATGAATAAAAAGCATAAAACATCAAAATCATATTTGTCATAACAAATAGTCACAGATTTACAGCAACCACATTGAAGGCTGAATCAAAAAGGTAACAAATAAAGAGAGACTTTACAGCATTTCTGCTTGGCCCTATAACCCCACATCTCAAGTGTGGGATAGTTCTGAAGACAGTCACATCTATTTCCAGTGTTCCCCAGAGGGAGCAGGGAGATTTAGATCTCAAGAAATTGTGCTTGTCTCATTTAACCTCTCAGGACATTTCCTGAAGTTTAGATGCAAGATTGTTGCCTTTCTTTGGTCTTAGAACTCTGTCATGGCAAAAACAGTGGCAAATTGGAGATGGTTCTTGAAACCATTAGAATGAGAATGAGAAATCTCTGCTGCCTGGGTGAAAGATGCCCAGTGAAGTAAATAATAAACTCATCAAAGTCATGTCTAGGTGTGGCCTCTCTCTCCAGCCAACACAACAAGCAGTCTCACCACACTCCCCCTGTCTATGTGAGACACGACTCCCAGGGGTGTGGACCTTCCTGGCAAGGTGGGACAGAAATCCTAGAATGAGCTGAGACTCAGCATCAAGAGATTGAGAAAAACCCTAGAATGACCTGAGACTTAGCATCAAGGGATTGAGAAAACATTCTCAACCAAAAGAGGGAAGAGTGAAATGAGACAAAGTGTCAATGGCTGAGAGATTTCAAACAGAGTCAAGAGGTTATCCTGGAGGTTATTCTTATGCATTAAGTAGATATCACCTTGTTATTCAAGATGTAATGGAGAGGCTGGAGGGAACTGCCTAAAAATGTAGAGCTGTGTTCCAGTAGCCATGTTTCTTGAGGATGATTGAATAATGATATAGCTTTCACAATGTGATTGTGTGATTGTGAAAACCTTGTGTCTGATGCTCCTTTTATCTACCTTGTCAACAAATGAGTAGAACATATGGAATAAAAATAAATAACAAGGGGAAAAAATCCTGTCTAGGAAAACTGAAGAGGCCTATTTTAGGGAATAAATATTTTGAAAAACTTATTTTTAAGGGGAATCAAGGAAGTCAAGCATGTTTTTTGAAAGCATTTGCACTCATTCAGAAAAGGACCAAGAAGAACCTATGTTGCCACATCAGTGTGATGACTAAACTTCAGAAAATTAGGA
>NW_027518380.1:3053-6147 GCF_023851605.1 Tamandua tetradactyla
TCAAGCAGAACCATGGAAGCTAAGATCTAACATCAAGAAAACTCAGGTCAGGAAAGCAGGCCTCCATGCATATGGAGAGTGTAAGTTTGCCCTGAAAGCAGAGGGCAGGTCTTCTGCCTCAATGATCAGGAAGAGTTTTGGTGACTGGGCCTCAAAGACGGTGGAGTTCATTCCTTGTGGCTTGGAGAGAGCCTTGCTGCTCCTCTGTTTTTCTGAGGGGGTTTAGAGTGTGCCCCAGAAATTTCAGAGAACTCTGGTGCTCTCCCAATGCTTGTTGAGGGTGGGAACAAGAAAATGGTGCTCTCTCCGATGTCCCCCAAGATTGTACCCTTCACCTCAGTGTTTGAAGAGGGCAGTATTTCTACTCTCTTAGAAAGGGTGGGATGGCTACTTTCTAAAGCCCTGAGGATAAATGGTTCTCAGACTTTGAAATCTAATGTAGTTTGCCCTGCAGGTTTTTGAAACTGCTTGGGTCAGTGAAATTTGTTTTCCTTCAATTCTTTCCAATGGAAATGATAATGTTGACCATATGACTATACCTCTTGTAAATGTTGGCAACAGATAGCTTGTTCTGAGATTTACAGGTCCAGAGCCAGGGGAGAATTTTGCCTTGGGACAGACTCTGCCTATAACTGAATTTGATGAGTTTTTTTTTTTACTGGTTCTGATTTTGTATTCCATTTATATTGTTAGGAAAATGCTTTAAGGCTTTGTGATATTGTAATGGAATGATTGTGTTTAATATATGGAAAGAATATTTGTTTTCCTTGGGGTCCAGAGGGTAGGATTTGTTGCTTTGACATTGTTGTTTACCCCCCAAAAAGCCATGTTCTTTAATCCCAATTCAATATTTTTGGGTGGAATCACTTTTTATGCAATTTGGTTGAGATGTATTCACACAGCATGCAATCTATCCAGTGTATACAATTGAAGGCTCAACAGTATCATCATATAATGCATGATTACAACTACTCAATTTTTTAAATCATCACATACTTGTGTATTCATCACCATGATTAGTTTTAGAATATCTGTATCACTTCAGAAAAAGAAATGAAAAGAAAAAATCACAAATTCCATACCCTTAGCCGCTCCTCATTTACCATACTATTGCAATCTACCCAAACTTTTTACCCCTCATCCCACCCATTATGTAATTGTTTATGTCCTTAACTTTTACTCATCTGTTGGGTGGATTATTTTTTATTAAGTTGTATCCATGGAGATTTAAGCCACCCAATTCTGGGTGGGACCTTTAATTAGGTTCTTTCCATGGAGATGTGGCTCCATACATTCAAGCTGGGTCATTTACTGGAGTCTTTTAAGAGAGAACTAATTTAGAAAATGCTTCAGAGCCAACACAGAGAGAAACACTTGTGCAGAAAGAAAATACCCCTTCAGAAGCTCTCTGAAATCCAGAATCCATTTGAAAGGAGAGAAAGCTAGCAGACATAACCATGTGCCTTCTCAGATGAAAGGGAAATCTCAAACCTCTGGCATGGTAGACAAAAATTCTGCCACTGAGTCACCATCACACTACTCTAGACAGGCTTTTAAAAATATTTACAATACCTAATTTTGGCTAAAATTAAAAGCAACTGAAACTCTCGTATATTGCTGGTAAAAATGCAAAATTGCACAGAAACTTAGGATAAGTCTGATGGTGGAAAAATTAGACATATGTATATCACATATATCATATAACCCAAACTTCCACACCTAGCCATTCCTTTTAAAAAATGAAAACCTAGGTTAACAAACAAATCTGTATGCAAATATTGATAACAGCCTTATGCATAATTGCCCCAAATTGGGAAATAATCTAAGAATCCTTCAACTGGTGAATGGATAAACTATGGTACATTCATACAATGAAACACCACTCAGCAACATTATGCACACAGCAAGGATGGATCTCAAATACATAATGCTAGGTGAAATATAAGTCACATTCAAAATGCCTCATTCTGTATGATTCTATGTATATGACACTCACCTGCCCATGCACAAAAAAGCAAATGAATATATTTTTATTTGAGCATATACATTTTAGCAAAAATATTTATCTTAAATAGACTACACTAATGTTCACATCCTTAGAAGTGGTGGTTGATTACAATCCATTTTATAGATGAAGAGTAGTAGAGCCCTTCTACCTGTAGATTCGCCAGAGTACTTACACAGCATATAAAAATCACTGAGGAGTGAGTTCTCTGGGAAAAGATATATAGGTTGGTTTTTGGATTTTAGAAGGAATTAAAGGATATCTGCATAATTTATGTAATTTGATGGTAATGATGGTGTTAAAGAAGCCATGTATTTATTATATGTATCTTTCATCTGAATTAATGAAATTATGTTTTGGATTATAGACTGATCACACTGTCAACTTCATTAAAGGAGAGTCCTCCATGAAAATGTTACATTTTCTAGACTGATAAAGAACATCTGAGTGTGGAGTTTGATGAAAGCATCATCAGTAAGTATTGATTTACTTGCCTTTTTGGCCTGTTTGGGTTCTGTTTTATAAGGAAGAGAATTTTAACCAAAAAGGACAGTCATTATTTACATTCTAATTATTGAATTTGACTCAGGCACTTAGGTCCAGGCTATTTGAGGTCATATTAGGTTATAGTGGACAAATGCTTTCTCTAGATTCAAAATTCATTAGTACTTTTCTCAGGGAAACTTACCTAAAATCATTCAAGGAATAAATTCATGAATTTAGACTAGTAGGAAGCATAGACAAATGAACTAATACATGAATAATAACAAATTTTATGAGTGCCCTGAAGGAAAGGAACTCAATGTTTAAACCTGGCTCAACATCTTAGTCATCTCTGTATGGAGCAGGGACAAGGGAGGATATGAGAAATATTGTTCTCAGTAAATATATATATTGATGTGAGTAAGTGTAAGTTATGTTGGATAGTAAACATCAGGGAGCCAGAAGTTTATGTTTGGGTTGTGGATTCAATTTTATGAAAGTTCTCACATTGGAGGGGAACCTGGGCATGGGACATAACTGTGAGAACAAACTATATGAAAAGGAGATTTTCACAATAAAGTGCATCATCTGATTATTGAGATGAGA
>NW_027518381.1:0-4784 GCF_023851605.1 Tamandua tetradactyla
TAACTTTATTCTCTCTAACAGCTGCATAATATTCCATTGTATGTATATACCACAGTTTGTTTAGCCACTTGCCAGTTAACGGACATTTTGGCTGTGTTTCCATCTCTTGACAATTGTAAATAATGCTGCTATAAACATTGGTGTGCAAATGTCTGTATGTGTCCTTGCCCTCATGTCCTCTGAGTAGATACCTAGCAATGGTATTGCCAAATGGTATTTGGCAATTCTATATTTAGCTTTTTGAGGAAACAGCCAACTGCCTTCCATAGTGGTTGTACCATTTGACTGCCGCACCAACAGTAGATAAGTGTGCCTCTTTCTCCACATCCTCTCCAGCACTTGTCATTTTCTATTTTATTGATAATGGGCATTCTGGTGGGTGTGAGATGATATCTCACTGTGGTTTTGATTTGCATTTCTCTAACAGCCATGAAAGTTGAGCATGTCTTCATGCGCCATTTGGCCATTTGTCTTTCTTCTTCTGAGAAGTGTCTGATCACGTCTTTTGCCCGTTTTGTAATTGGGTTGGCTGTCTTTATGTGGTTGAGTTGAACAATCTCTTTATAAATTCTGGATATAAGACCTTTATCTGATATGTCGTTTTCCAATATTGTCTCCCATTGGGCAGGCTGTCTTTTTACTTTCTTGATGAAGTTCTTTGATGCGCAAAAGTGTTTACTTTTGAGGAGTTCCCACTTCTTTCTTTATTTCTTCAGTGCTCTTGCTTTGGGTGTAATGTCTAGAAACCCGGCTCTAGGTATGAGATTTATAAGATATTTCCGTACATTTTCTTCTAACAGTTTTATGGTCTTAGATCTAATGTTTAAGTCTTTGATCCATTTTGAGTTGACTTTTGTATAGGGTGTGAGGTTTGGGTCCTCTTTCATTGTTTTGCATATGGATATCCAGTTCTCTAGGCACCATTTATTGAAGAGACTCTTCTGTCCCAGGTGAGTTGGCTTGACTGCCTTATCAAAGATCAATTGTCCGTAAGTAAGAGGGTCTGTATCTCAATACTGTATTCAATTCCGTTGGTCAATATGTCTATCTTTATGCCAGTACCATGCTGTTTTGATCACTGTAGCTTCATAATATGCCTTAAAATCAGGTAGCATGAGACCTCCAACTTCATTTTTTTCTCAGGATACTTTTAGCTATTCGGTACATGCTGCCTTTCCTGAAAAAATTTGGTTATTGGTTTTTCTGTTTCTGAAAAGTAAGGTTTTTTTTGGATTTTAATTGGTATTGCATTGAATCTGTAACTCAATTTAGGTTGAATTGACATCTTAACTATACTTAGCCTTCCAATCCATGAACACGGTATGCCCTTCCATCTATTTAGGTGTTCTGTGATTTCTTTTAACAATTTTTTGTAGTTTTCTCTGTATAGGCCTTATGTCTGTTTAGTTAAATTTATTCCTAGGTATTTTATTCTTTTGGTTGCTGTTGTAAATGGAATTCTTTTCTTAATTTCCCCCTTAGATTGTTCATTATAGTGTATAGAAATACTACAGATTTTTGAGTGTTAATCTTGTAATCTGCCACTTCGCTGTACTCATTTCTTAGCTGCAGTAGTTTTGCTGTGGATTTTTCAGGGTGTTGGTCATAGAGTATCATATCATCTGCAAACAGTGAGAATTTTACTTCTTCCTTTCCAATTTTGATGCCTTGTGTTTCTTTCTTTTGTCTAATTGCTCTGGCTAGAACTTCCAACACAGTGTTGAATAACAGTGGTGACAGTGGACATCCTTGTCTTGTTCCTAATCTTAGGTGGAAAGTTTTCAGTTTTTCCCCATTGGGGATGTTGTTAGCTGTGGGTCTTTCATATATTTCCTCTATCATTTTGAGGAAGTTCCCTTCTATTCCTATCCTTTGAAGTGTTTTGAATGGAAGAGTATGTTGAATTTTGTCAAATGTCTTTTCTGCATCAATCCAGGTGATCATGTGGTTTTTCTGCTTTGATTCATTGATGTGGTTTCTTGTGTTGAACCCTCCTTGCATACCTGGGATGAATCCTACTTGGTCATGATATATAATTCTTCTAATGTGTTGCTGAATTCGATTTGCTAAAGTTTTGGTGAGGATTTTTGGCATCTATATTCATTAGAGAGATTGGTCTGCAGTTTTCTTTTTTTGTAATATCTTTGTCTGGCTTTGGTGTGAGGGTGATGTTGGCTTCCTAGAAAGATTCTGGAATGTTTGATAAAATTCACATGTGAAGCCATCTGGTCCTGGACTTTTCTTTTTGGGGAGCTTCTTTTTTTTTTTTTTTTTCTTTTAAAGAGGGAGGAAGGGAAGGAAAGACAGAGAGAAGGAAGGAAGGATGGAAGAAAGGGAAACATCTTTAAACATTTTCTTGTTTTATTATATTTTGTTTGTTTGTTTGTTTTTTACATGGGCTGGGGCCGGGAATCGAACCGAGGTCCTCCGGCATGGCAGGCAAGCACTTTGCCCGCTGAGCCACCGCGGCCCGCCCTTGGGGAGCTTCTTAATGACTGATTCAATTTCTTTACTTGTGATTGGTTTGTTGGTATTGTCTATTTCTTCTCGAGTCAGTGTTGGTTGTTCATGCCTTTCTAGAAAGTTGTCCATTTCATCTACATTGTTGTATTTATTAGCATAAAGTTCTTCGTAGTATCCTGTCATTACTTCCTTTATTTCTGTGGGGTCAGTGGTTATGTCTTCTCTTCCATTTCTGATCTTATTTATTTGTGTCCTCTCTCTTCTTTTTGTCAGTCTTGCCAAGGGTCCATCAATCTTACTGATTTTCTCATAGAACCAGTTTCTGGTTTTGTTGATTTTCTCAATTATTTTCACATTCTCAATTTCTTTTATTTCTCTCTGATCTTCATTATTTCGTTCCTTTTGCTTGCTTTGGGGTTAGTTTGCTGTTCTTTCTCTACTTCTTCCAAGTGGACAATTAGTTCCTCGATTTTTGCCCTTTCTTCTTTTTTTGATATAAGCATTTAGGGCAATAAATTTCCCTCTTAGCACTGCCTTTGCTGCATCCCATAAGTTTTGATATGTTGTGTTTTCATTTTCATTTGCCTCGAGATACTCACTGATTTCTCTTATAATTTCTTCCTGGACCCACTGGTTGTTTAAGAGTGTGTTGTTGAGCCTCCATATATTTGTGAATTTTCTGACACTGTGCCTATTATTGATTTCCAACTTCATTCCTTTATGATCTGAAAAAGTGTTTTGTATGATTTCAATCTTTTTGAATTTATAGAGACTTGCTTTGTGAGCCTGCATATGGTCGGTCTATCCTTGAGAATGATCCATGAGAACTTGAGAAAAAGGTGTATCCTGCTGTTATGGGGTGTAATGTTTTATAAATGTCTGTTAAGTCTTGCTCATTTATTGTGTTGTTCAAATTCACTGCTTCTTTATTAATCCTCTGTTGAGATGTTCTCTCCATTGATCAGAGTGGTGAATTGATGTCTCCAACTATTATGGTAGACACGTCTATTTCTCTTTTCATTGTTTGCCTCATGTGTTTTGGTGCATTCAGGCTCAGTGCATAAATATTTGTGATTGTTATGTCTTCTTGCTGAATTGTTCCTTTTATTAATGCATAGTCTCCTTCTTTGACTTTTTTAACTGTTTTACATTTGAAGTCGAATTGGTTGGATATTAGAATAGCTACTGCTGCTCTTTTCTGATTGTTATTTGCATAAAATATCTTTTCCCAACCTTTCACTTTCAACCTGGTCTAAGATGTGTCTCCTGTTGACAGCATGTAGATAGGTCCAGTTTTTTAATCCATTCTGCCAGTCTATGTGTTTTCATTGGGGAGTTTAATCCATTGATCTTTAGTGTTATTACTGTACGGGTAGTCTTTTCTTCTACCATTTGGCCTTTTGGATTTTATATGTCCTACCTAATTTTCCTTCTTTTACTCATTTTACTCATAGTCTTCCTTTCTTCACTCTTCTGCACACCTCACCTCTCTCTTCTGTCTTTTCGTATCTATCTCTACTGCTCCCTTTAGTATTTCTTGCAGAGCTGGTCTCTTGGTCATAAATTCTCTCTGTGATATTTTGCCTGAAACTATTTTAATTTCTCCCTCATTTTTGAAGGGCAGTTTTGCTGGATATAGAATTCTTGGTTGGTGGTTTTTCTCTTTTAGTAATTTAAATATATCATCCCACTGTCTTCTTGCCTCCATGGTTTCTGCTGAGAAATTGATGCATAGTCTTATTGGGCTTCCCTTGTATGTGATGGATTGCTTTTCTCTTGCTCCTTTCAAGAGTCTCTCTTTCTGTTTGACCTCTGACATTCTGATTTTAGTAAGTGTCTTGGAGTGTGTCTGTTTGGATTTATTCTCTTTGGGGTATGCTGCTGTTCTTGGATCTGTAATTTTAAGTCTTTCATAAGAGTTGGGAAATGTTCAGTGATCATTTCCTCCATTGGTTTTTCTCTCCTTTCCCCTTCTGTTCTCTTTCTGGGACACCCACACACATATTTCGTGCACTTCATATTGTCATTCAGTTCCCTGAGTCCTTTCTCATATTTTTTCCATTTTTTCCCTGTATTTTCATTGGCTTGTTGGATTTCAGATGTCCTGTCCTCCAGTTCACTAATCCTGTGTTCTGCCTCTCGAAATCTACCATTGTGGTTTTCCATTATTTTTTTCATCTCTTCTACTGTGCCTTTCATTCCCGTAAGTTCTGTGATATGTTTTTTCAGAACTTCAGTTTCTTCTTTTTCCTCATTCCTTGCCTTTCTTATATCCCCATCAATTCATTGATTTGATTTTTGATGAGGTTTTTGATGTCTGT
>NW_027518381.1:4884-6003 GCF_023851605.1 Tamandua tetradactyla
GATATAGTTAGGAAGTGATAGTTTCTCCCACTTTGCTGTTTTTTTTTTTTTTTTTTAATATCTTTAGCTATTTGGGGTCTGTAGTAGTTTGCTAGCTGCTGAAATGCAACACACCAGAGACGGATTGACTTTTAATAAAAGGGGATTTATTTCATTAGTTCTTCAGAGGAAAGGCAGCTAACTTTCAACTGAGGTTCTTTCTTACATGGGAAGGCACAGGGCAATCTCTGCTTTCCTTCTCTCCAGGCCTCTGGGTTCCAACAATTTTCCCTGGGATGATTCTTTTCTGCATCTCCAAAGGCCTGGGCTGAGCTGTGAGTGCCGAGATGAGGTATTCTGAGCTGCTTGAGCTGTGCCACATTGAGCTCTCTCATTTAAGCAATAGTCATTTAAGTCAAGCATCATTCATTGCAGCAGGCACCCCTCCTAGCTGACTGCAGGTGTAATCAGCAACAGATGATATTCACGTACCATTGGCTCATGTCCACAGCAACAGAACTAGGCACGTTCACCTGGCCAAGTTGACACCTGGACCTAACTACCACAGGGTCTCTTCCCCTTCTAAATAAATTTGATAACTAGCTTTTCCAAGTCTTAAAAGTAGGTTGTTGGGATTTGATTGATATTGCATTGAATCTTTTTTTTTTTTTTACAAACAAACAAACAAAAAACTATATTTCAGGTGCAGCTTCATTCAGTGTTCCAACATAGTTACATTACACTTAGGTATTATTGTGCTGTCCATTTTTGAGTTTTTGTATCTAGTCCTGTTGCACAGTCTGTATCCCTTCAGTTCCAATTACCCATTATCTTACCCTGTTTCTAACTCCTGCTGGTCTCTGTTACCACTGATGTATTCCAAGCTGATTCTCGAATGTCGGTTCACATCAGTGGGACCATACAGTATTTGTCCTTTAGTTTTTGGCTAGACTCACTCAGCATAATGTTCTCTAGGTCCATCCATGTTATTACATGCTTCATAAGTTTAGTCTGTCTTAAAGCTGCATAATATTCCATCGTAGGTATATGCCACAGTTTGTTTAGCCACTCGTCTGTTGATGGACATTTTGGCTGTTTCCATCTCTTTGCAATTGTAGATAATGCTGCTATAAACACTGG
>NW_027518382.1:0-2330 GCF_023851605.1 Tamandua tetradactyla
CCGATACTTTCAAATTTGAATCAAATACCCCTACAACAGTGAGTCCTTAAAAAAGTACAAAAACCTGTGGAAGCAAGAAAAGTTAAAGGATGCCACAGATTCTCCTCAGGTTTGAAGGGTTTGGGGAAAAGGAAATTCAACTACCCAGCTGCTCAATTTAAATGCAAATGTCAATCCATTCAGAGATTAAACTTGCCATTTTAGTATAGCCAGTGTTCTAATTTGCTAGCTGCTGGGAATGCAACACACCAGAGATGGATTGGCTTTTAATAAAAGGGGATTTATTTTGTTAGTTCTTCAGAGGAAAGGCAGCTAACTTTCCACTGAGGTTCTTTCTTACGTGGAAGGCACAGGATGGTCTCTGCTGGTCTTCTTTCCAGACCCCTGGGTTCCAACAACTTTCCCCGGGGTGACTTCTTTCCTCATCTCCAAAGGCCTGGGCTGAGCTGCAAGTGCTGAGATGAGGAATGCCAAGCTGCTTAGCTGTGCTACGTTGGGATCTCTCATTTAAGCACCGGCCAATTAAATCAAACATCATTCACTGCAGCAGACACGCCTCTTAGCCGACTGCAGATGTAATGAGCAACAGATGAGGTTCACGTACCATTGGCTTATGTCCACATCAACAAGACTAGGTATGCTCACCTGGCCAAGTTGACAACTGAATCTAACACAGCCAGTTTCACAGACATCTCTTATAAAGTTTATATCATCACATTTAAATCTGAGTTACAATTTGAAGGTAAAAAGGCAATCTCAGTTTCATTTTCATTCCTGCTCACAGTAAGACAGTCTCAGCCATGAAATAGCAGGTAACTGAGAGGTTAAAACAGTGCACCTGTATCTCCTGCTCGGCTCCCCCATGCCCCGGGCTCCCCTGCAAGCTTCAAAATCCACGCTTGGCACAGAGACTGGTTTGAATTAAGGTCACTTTTCTGTTTCACCTCTCCAGGCCCGAGGAGAAAGTGTTGGTGCTTCTGGATTTCATTAGGGACAGTTTTCTTCCCTTTGCTTCATCTTCGGCCTGGCCCCCTCACCCCCACCCCAAGAACGCAAGGGGCAGGCCAAGGGGCAGGATAACAAGGTGCTGCCTTCAGTGTGTGCTGTCTCGAGGGCCCCCAAAAGGGGAAGAGGCACACAGGGGCGCGGAAAGGAATCCACGATCCTGCTCCCCAGTGATGCCCAGAGAACCACAAATTGTAAACTTCAAAGTGCTATTTTACATTAAAATCAAAACAGACAACCCTGAAAGAATTCCCCTTTTCAAAGAAGCTATTTAAGCTTTAAAAAGCCCACTTGATAAGGTATCATCATGTGCACGGTTGGCAGGAGATGAAAACAACATTTCAAGAGCAACTCAGAAAGGAAGGCTCATCCTAAAGGCTGCCCTGTGGGGTCCACGGACACCCAGGCACCTCACATGCCACCCACTCCTCCTGTGCTCGCCCCTCCCTGCCCCTGCCCCTGACCTGCCCATGGTACTGCCCCTGCCCACCCATGCCCTGCCTGTGGTCCTGCTCCTGCTCCTGGTCCTGCCCTTGCCCTGCCCCTGCCCTGCCTGTGGTCCTGCCCCTGCCCTATCCCTGGTACTGCCCCTGCCCTGCCCCTACCCTGCTGTGCCCCTGGTACTGCCCCTGGTACTGCCCCTGCCCTGCCCCTACCCTGCTGTGCCCCTGGTACTGCCCCTGGTATTGCCCCTGCCCTGCCTGTGGTCCTGCCCCTGTGATGCCCCTGCCCTGTCCCTGTGATGCCCCTGCCCTGCCCCTGCCCTGTCCCTGTGATGCCCCTGCCCTGCCCCTGGTACTGCTCCTGCCCTGCCCCTGCCCTGCCCCTGCTCTTCCCATGACACTCTAGACTCAAGGTGCTGGACACTTTTAACCTGGGACCCCAGAATCTAAGGCACAATCAGGGACCCATCCAATTACAGGTGGATCAGTGCATGGAAGGAGTGAGAACCTTCTCCTGACTGCATCACACCACCTTTAAAAACAGTTTGCACCAGGATTCTCCATGTCTGGTCCCTCAGGGCTGTGGGTGGCACTGATGCTGCCTTAGGAAGAAGTTAACTGGTTAGCACCTGTCCCTCTGGGGTCTGGAAAGACACTCTCAGAGAAGCCTGGGGTACTGACATGGCAGTGCCTGTGGGGAAGCAGCCCTGTAACTGTGCACCAGCTCATTTCCAGTCCTTTGCATCTGCCTGGGAAAGCCCTTCCCCTTGCATTAGGATTGCAGTTGTCAAAATTACATCATATCAATCAAAAGTAAGGAGAAACACAGAATCAAACCGACAGATCAGAAGAGAAAGTGATTCAGGCAAACAGTGTACATCT
>NW_027518382.1:2430-5616 GCF_023851605.1 Tamandua tetradactyla
CTTCTCTAGCCTTGAAAACCATGAGTCAATAAATTCCCAGTGTTTAAAACCAACCCATTGCCTGGTATTTGTTTTGGCAACTAGGAAACTGAAATAATAGCATTCTTGATTCCATTCACTTATCACTGAAAAATAGTGATTTAACTGAAAGGAAAGAAATTGAGGACATCATTTCTTCTTTCACTTTTTCAAAAATATTTAAAATTACCCCACACATCCTTCTCTGGGAAACGCACCAGAATTTTATTGGTGACTAAGATGATGTATAGAAATCAATAAGCAGTTACAACATAATGAGATAAAAAATGAAAAGTAAAGAGTAATGTGTGAGCATGTAGGAAAGTAGAATCAGAATAGTCAGAAGAGCACACTGAAGGCTATATGTAACAGATGCAGTTGCTATTCTGCTTATATAGCTTTGGCAGTACTAGCTTAATGCCTGTTGTCCATCTTCTAATTGAGAGTATCTGAATCTTTTTGACAGAATGCTCTCTCATAAAGGGAGGAAAGCCATTGTTGCAAGAGCTTGTCAGACTAGAAATATGAGGGAATTACAACACTCTACTCTATAACCCCAACCCCTCAGTCAGTGACTGATGGTAGTTCGAGGTTATCACCCCCAGTTCCATGATCTTCTGTAGGATAACTGAGACGTGTGTTCTCAGCATTTCCCAAAGGTCTCTGCAGATCTGAGCTGTAGTCACTCACTATGGTTGTTCTCTTGATAATGCAGGTTTTGTTTACTGTCTTCTCTTCCTTGTTTCACTTTCCACTTTCCTACCAGTGTTTTTGCACCTCCCAGATAAGTACTTTCCTTCAAATCTTCTTTCCAGGATCTGCTTCTGGGGAAAATAAGCCAAAACACCATCTGACACTTTGAAAAGTGGAAGAATTCCTATTATAACATAGTAACAGATTAAAAGAAAAACACATTAAACACTTAGGTGATATAAAATTGACCACCTCTCTTTCTGTTTAATTTAATAATATTTCCTCTTACTACTGCATTATGATGAAACTCTAATCCAACAAGAAATCATCTCTTTAGAAGGTATAAACAGTAAGACAAAAAGAGTGTATCTGAATCATTTTTAGGAATAATTTTGAAGCTAATTAGAATTGTGTTCTAATTTTCAGAACAAAATAATAAATACAAACCTTGATTTTTGGATTTTTCAAATGATGTCCTCAATTTCCTTCCTTTCAGTTAAATCACTATTGCTCAATAATTTTAACAATGGTTAAGTAACAACTAGATTATCTTTCATTATCTAAAAGGATATCACAACATCCTTTAGTGAGACAGAAAATAAAATAAACTCTAGTGGCTTTCAAAATGCTTACATGCAAGGCGGTGTTTGAATATGAAAAGGGAGCAGAAGCTTAGAAGTTTTCTTTCTATCCTTTGCTTTTTCTTTTTAACACTATGTTTATAAAGCTGAGAATTGGTTTATATTGCTCATACTCTATTGTCAGACAAGCAATATTAAAATGTCCATTCATCCCCCTTCTCCCCTTATGAGCCATGGTAATCCATGTATCTTTTTTCCAGCATTAAAACCAATCCAACTCTGAAAAAGGCTATTAAAATTCTACCTCAGGTTTATTATAAGAACATGAAATTTTATAAAACACTGACAAATTTTAGTAGAAAACACACATTTTTTCTTTTTACCAGCTTATCAAGGAGAAATAATACTTTCATCATTAGAGTAAAATTTTTCTTCTGCAAAATCTTTATGTCCTGGTTAAGCCAAGGATTCTGAAATTTCCCAAAATGTAAATTCTTAAATTGCTGAAAGATATGCAGTAAAATCTTATACCACAGGTGGTTCCAATACACCCTGTGTCCATCTAAGTGGTATAAAGGGAACCATAGAGAAAAATAATTAAATAAACACTGAAGAATTCATAAGTAAAGTAGAAAAAGGATTCATCTGTGAAGATCTGCTCCATCTCTACTGTGAGATGGTGAATACTTTTCTAGAATGCACAAATGGTTTCCTTTGCAGTTTGAGGGAATTCCACTCATTGAACTATGACACATGGACACTGAGTGCTAGAATATTAGCAAGAGCAGCAGTAGCAGTGGCAAATTTATTAAACTCTAAATATGTGCCAAAAAATCTCCTAAGGCCTATATTTCTATATATGTATTGACATGTTCCACTCTCCCAGCATCTTCAGAGATAGATGCTATTATTATCTGCATTATGCATGAGGACACAAATGCAGACAGATTCATTATCTTGCCCAAGGTCACACAATTAGAAATGACAAGGCTAAGATTTGAACCAAGGTGCTATGCTTTATAACTATTATATTACTCTAAACAGAATGATAACACAAAAGTATTTCAATAGTGCAAAAATTATAACCAAAAGTTATTGTGACAAGGAATAAAATTGAGCAGTATCCTCAACTTCTAATCCCTTTTCTCTGGACTGACTTGAGAAAATGTGAAAAGAATAATACAAACATTTAGAGTTACTTTGAAAGAAAGGAAATTAGGTGCGCTTGGCTTAGTGTTACCCTGTCAGCATAATATAGACAAAGAACAAAGAACATACTACAGACAAAGAAGTCCTGTTCTGTGTCTATAGTATGCTGATAGGAGGACGGGAGGTGCAAAAATATTCCACCTTTGGCTTTTAAAGGTGAGATTGTCAAATAGATGTTCAAGCTCATGGTGAATACATGTTTCTCAGATCTGCTGTTATTCATTAATGATGAAGCAAAGATACTAGTAGCAAAAGATGTTCTTATACAAATTATCAGCGGTAAAAAACCTAAGATCTCAAATCTATCTAGACTCAAATAGAAAACACATCTTGTTTTAATAAAAGGATTTCTATTCAAATGAATGACTCATCTTAATGTTAAAAGAACTGTTGTTTTATCTCTTAGAGCCATTGCTGACTGATTGATATGTTTTTCCCAACTCTTAAAATAATATCAAGTACCCTAGCTAAATCTCTGGTGCAGCTGATAATGTGAAAATGCATCCCCCAACATACTCTCCTTCCTACATTTGTGGATCCCCTACTCATAACCAATTAATTAACTTGACTCTGGTACAATATTAATGCTAAGTCCATAATAAAAGGGAATAAATATTGGCAGTATTGCTAGCATTTTTATCCTAAACTTTTTCCTTAAGAAGAAAGAATATATAGTATAAAAACA
>NW_027518383.1:0-1363 GCF_023851605.1 Tamandua tetradactyla
CCCACATCCCTGAGGACAATCCCCTCCACTTAAAGTCAATTGATGGAGATGGCAATCCCACCTACAAAATTCCTCCACAGTGACCAGTGGGCCACGACTTATGAAATAGCTGGCCACCATCACCAATTAAGTTGTGACATAAGAAATTAAGCATCACATCTTCCTCTTCAAAAGGCTTCCAAGAATCAGCACTCATGACAGGGCCCTGGGAGCCCATGTGTATGATCAGGAGAGCAGGACACTTCTACTGTGTTCTGTTTTCGTTTTTCTCTATTGGTTCGTCTTTGCGGCAATAAGTGTAACAAGAGCAATTACAGCGTTGTTGACATCAACATGAGGATTTAACCTGAATTGGTGATCTTCCCTTTTCAACAGCTAACCAGCCCCCTTCTTCACTCGAGCATGGTTACTTTATCAGGGTGGGAGTGTGTGCTGGGTTGAATCTGTTGTGTATCCCAGAAAAGCCAAGTTTTTTAATCCTCATTCAATTTTGCTGGGTGGGAGCTTTGTTTTTTTTACTGGTTCCTTTTTGTTTGCATGGGCAGGCACCAGGAACCCAGGTCTCTGACATGGCAGGTGAGAACTCTGCCTGCTGACCCACTGTGGCCCGCTCTGGGTGGGAGCTTTTTGATTGTTTCCATGGAGATGTAACCCTCCAATTGTGGGTGATAACTTTTGATTAGATGATTTCCACGGAGATGTGTCTCCACCCATTCAAGGTGGGGCTGCTTACTGGAGCTCTTTAAGAGGGAACCATTTTGGAAAAAGCTTGAAAGCCACCAGAACCAATAAAGTCTACACAGCTAGAGATCTTTGGAGAAAAAGAAGGAAAACACCCCTGGGGGAGCTTCATGAAACAAGAATCTGGGAAAGAAAGTTAGCAGATGTCACCATGTGCCCTCTGAGTTAAGAGAGAAACCCTAAACTTCATTGGCCTTTCTTGAGTGAAGGTAATCTCTTGTTGGCACCTTAACTTGGACATTTTTATAGCCTTGCCTTAATTTGGACATTTTCATGGCCTTAGAACTGTAAACTTGCAACTTAATAAATTCCCTTTTTAAAAAGCCAATCCATTTCTGGTATATTACATCCCAGCAGCTTATAAACCAGAACAGATTTTGGTACTAGAGAAGTGGGGTGCTGCTGCAGTTTGCAAATACCAAGCATGTTGGAATGGCTTTTTAAGTGGGTAAGGGGAAGACTGTAGTGGAGTTGAGAGAAGCTTGACAGAGAAAGACTAGAATGCTTTGAAGAGACCACTGGAAGAAATGTGGACTCTAAAGATACTTCTGATAAGGCCTTAGACAGAAATAATGCATGTGTTACTGCAAACTGGAAGGAAGGTGCTTCTTGTTTTGAAGTG
>NW_027518383.1:1463-5336 GCF_023851605.1 Tamandua tetradactyla
TTTCCATCGCCTTAGATTGTAACCTGTCAACCCATCTCTGTTATTTTGTGTTTTGGCACCTTTATCAAACAGAAATAGCAAATGTGTTAAGAATTGACATCTCTTTGTGAAGTTTCCATTTCTCTTTCTCCTATTTATTTCTACTTTCTTTCAATTGAGGCCTGAAATGTATGGTTCAGTATTTTTGAGTTTACTAAGAGATTTTTTGTGACACAATCATTATCATCCATTGAAAATGATCCGTGTATATTTGACGAATGCATTATTTTTCTGTATTCTGTTCCTTTTGATTGAAGTCTTCTCTGTGTGTCTATTAGTTTTGGTTATTTAAAGTACCACTGAAGTAAGTACTGCCTTATTGGTCTTCTCAATAAATGTTTTATCCATTGTTTAAGAGTAGTCATTATGTCCTGTGCTTTTAATAAAGAACCTTCAATTTCTCCCTTCAAATCTGCTTTAAAAAATCTACTGCATGTGTTTTGGGGAATCTGCCATTTTAGGGAATCTGTATATTCAGAACTGTTATATCCTCTTCTTGAACTGAATTGAACCTTTTCTCATTATACAATGGCCGTCTTTGTCCCTCAAACTTGTTTTTTGCTTAAAGCCAATTTATATTTAATACTAGTATAGGCACTCAAGCACCCCTTTGTGTACTACTTGATTCATATATATTTTTTTTACTTCTCTTTCAATCTACATGTATCTTTTACTGTAAGTGCAAGTCTTGCAGACAGGAAATGGTTGGGGTCTTCATTTATCCATTCTGCCAATCTTTGCCTTTTCCCTGGAGATATTAATACTTAACAGAGTAAATGGAAATATGTGACTTACTTTGACCATTCTCCCATTTAGCCTTTCTAATTCTTTTTATACCAGTGACACCTGGGTCCTTGTGCTGGTATCTGTATAAAGAGAAAGACAATGATTGTCAACATGCAAATTGAGAGAAATGCACAACCAGGACTTCAAAGCCTCCCTCCAAGCAAGTGTCTCAAGGTTGCTCTGACCTCTGTTTATTATAGGCTCTCCACAAGTTCAGGGACAGCCTTTTCAATCTTCTCCTGCATTCCAGGGCTTGTCTTGTTATTTGGGGACTTCCTTCTTATATTGAATTCCATAGAATTGAAGAATGATGCAGCATATAATACTGTTTGTCATCATGACAGGAAGTGATGTTGCTGATGAGACTATATCATGTTCATGAAAATCATTTAACATATTAAACAATTAACATAAATGTGTATTAGTTTATATTGACATATGCTCAATTTTAGGACTCATTATTAGGTAAAGGTGTTCTCATTTGCTAGCTGCCAGAATGAAATATACCAGAAATGAAATGACTTTTAAAAAGGGGACTTTAATGAGTTGCTACTTTACAGTTCTAAAGCCAAGAAAATGTCCCAATTACAAATTTATAGAAATGACCAATCAAAGGCATCCATGGAAAGGTACCTTGGTCAATGAAGTTCAGGGTTTCTCTCTCAAGTGAAAAGGCACATGGCGAACACACACAGTTTCTCTCTCAGCTGGAAGGGCACATGGCGAGCAAGGTGTCATCGGCTAGCTTTCTCTCCTGGCTTCCTATTTCATGACGCTCCCCGGGAGGTGTTTTCCTTCTTCATCTCCAAAGTCATTGGCTTGTGGGTTCTCTGCTTCTCGTGGCTATGTCATTCTTCTCTGCTGTTTCTGAATCTCCTTCATTCTCCAAAATGTTTCCTCTTTTATACGACTTCAGAAACAAATCAATACCCACTCAAATGGGTGGAGACATGCCATCACCTAATCCAGCTTAACAACCACTCTTGATTAAATCACATCTCCAGGGAGATGATCTAATTACAGTTTCAAACATACAGCATTGAATAGGGATTAGAAGAAATGGCTGCCTTTGCAAAATGGGATTAGGATTAAAGCATAGTTTTTCTAGGGTACATACATCATTTCAAACTAGCACATTCCACCCTCTGGACCCTAAAAAAGACATGTTTTCCCCATATACAAAATATACTCATTCCATAACAATATCAGAGAACTTTAAACCATTTCAGTAACATTACCAATACTATACAAGGTTTAAACCAGAACAGACTCTCAAAGTTAGTTACATGCATGGTCTGTTCTAAGGCAATATTATCCTCTGGCTCTGGACCTGTGAAATTCAGAACAAGTTATTTGCTGCCCACATACAAAGGAGGAACAGACATAGGATACATATATCCATTTCCATAGGGAGGTAGGAACACAGGGGTCACTGGACCCATACAGTTTTGAAAACCTGAGTGGCAAAGACCATTAGATTTCAAAGTCTGAGAGTCATTTATCCTTGGGGCTTTTGAAAGCGGCAGTCCCAACCTTTCCAAAGCCTACACAGAGGCCTGCCTCTCTCTGAATGCAACCTTGGGGAACACTGGGGAGACCACCTTTTTCTCGGCTGCACCCTCTCCAAGCATTGGGGCTGCACCCAGGCTCCCTGCCATCTCTGGGGCACACACTTACCTCCACCATGTGGTAGCAGCCAGGCTCTCCCCAAATCCCAAGGAATGTGCTGCACCCTCTCCAAAGCCTGAGGTGGCATCATTCTTCCACTGCAAGGAGGTGGAAGGCCTATCCTCTGCCTTCGGGGTAAACTCATCCACTTCACGGGCTTGGGTGGGTCCACTCTCCTGGTCTGAGTCTTCTATACCTCAGCCTCCATGGTTTTGCCTCTGGAGTTATTTTTCCTCCAATGTGTCACTTCTCTGAACCTCCCAGTCCAAACGGGCAATGGCTCTGTTTATACAGGTCCCAAAGCACTCTCTTTGGCTTTCTATGCAGTAGCCTCGGATTGTGCCCATCAGACATAAGGAGTTTCCACAAATCCTTCCTGGATAACTCCATGTCTGACCCTGGTTTTCTCTGAAATGGCTGCCTGGTTTCACATTTGGCCAAGACCTCGTATGCGGCATTATTCTCTGGGTTCTCCCTTCCTGGAGGCCCAGAATTTTCCAGAACTTCAATTTCTGGTTTCTTTGTATCCAAAAATTCAGTTCTCAGCTTATCTCTTTCCTATTACATTTCACTATAAAGCTGTGAGGAGAAACCAGGCTTCACCTTCAACATTTAATTTGGAGATCTCTTCTGCTAAATATCCAAGTTCATGGCTTTTAAAATCTGCCTTTAAGCCAAAGCCACTAGTCAGTTTTGCCAGATTATCTGCTATTTTAAAACAGCCAGTCTCTTGGTCACAAATTCTCTTGCTGATTTTTTGTCTGAAAATGTTTTAATTTCCCCCTCATTTTTGATGGACAATTTTGCTGGATATAGAATTCTTGGTTGATCATTTTTCTTTTTTAGTAATTTAAATATATTATCCCACTGTCTTCTTGCCTACTTTTTTAGTAATTTAAATATATTATCCCACTGTCTTCTTGCCTCCATGGTTTCTGCTGAGAAATCTATGCATAGTCTTATTGGGCTTCCCTTGTATATGATGGATTGCTTTTCTCTTGCTGCTTTCAAGATTCTCTCTTTCTCTTTGGCATCTGACATTCTGTTTAGTAAGTGATGCGGTACCTTTAACTTCAGCAGACTCTCCCTGCTGAGGGCGTGGTGGAGACAGAGGAGAGGTTGTAGGCTGGCTTTAATGCTTCACTTTTCCAGACCCTGAGGTCTGAATTCCTTGAGGGAGGGATTCCACCTGGGCCGGACCCCACCCCTCTCCCCAGGAAGGCACAGGCTGCAGGCAAATACTCCAAACAAGCTTAATTCCGCCTATGCCTGGGGCAGTTGGAGCCTGAGAAGCTTTGCAGCTGTATCTAAAGAGTAGTCAAGCTGTAAAAACACAACCACAAAAAAAGAAAAAGAAAACTTCTTTTCAGAGCAGAAACC
>NW_027518384.1:0-4612 GCF_023851605.1 Tamandua tetradactyla
GACATCTGTTTAAAAACCCAATCTGATGCTTAAGAAGTTAATTGGTCACAGATGTAGAAATAGAAAGGCCTATTGTAAGGGACTACAAACAAAGCATAACACTTTGAGTTTTGTTCCATAGTTTTTGTGCCATTTTAAGATTCTAGTGTCAGAATGGCAAATGAGTTTCAATGTTCAGACAACTCTGATTTATTACTGGTGGTTGCCTGATGTAAAATGTTGAGAAAACTGTGAGGCAGCATGCAGGTTAGTAGGAAGGACTGGTATGACTGGTTAATGATATCTTCTACTAGTGCAAAAAGAGCTATGTGGTGTGCACACTACATCATTCTTAACCCTGAGTTAAATGCACCAACTGAAACATTGCAAATGGGCCTCATCACAAGGTCTAGTGTGAAAATAAGTGCAAAAGACCATTACTGCTTTGTACACTATCAAGTGTTTACCAAAAATTAAAGAAAAAATATGGAGTCACAAAATTAATGTTAAATTGGTAGTCAGAACAAACTTGTAGTATGACCTTGAGCAAAGCACTTGAACACTCTTCCTTCTCTGTTCCACAAGAAAAAAAATATTAACTGTGTTGTTATGAGGGTAAATGAAAGACCATATAAGAATATGGTCTGTAGACCATGGAGCCCATATTAAGACTTATCACACAATTGTTATCCACATTGTCCCAAACCTCTGAATCTCATTTGATCCAACTCCTTTACCTTTTCTATACATAATCCATCACAAATGCAAATTCATCCTCCATTATAATGTTTCCACCAGTTCCAGTCCTACTTGTATTACTTTGCTATTCTCAAAAAGGTTGTACTTTCTTGGCTATGGTAGAATATCTACAACTAGGTGAAGCTAAAACTAGGAAGAAGCAAAGTCAAAAGAAATGGTAGAGAAGAGTTGCATAGACAGGCTTAGTGAGCAGAAACTAAAGAGAACAGAAACAATGGTTCAGGTAGACTGCTGAAATTTAGAAATAGAGTGGGAATTAGAAGTTCGGGAGTCAGAAATCTTGGTAAGCCTGGTCAGCAGGAGTCAAATTGTAGATAGGTGAACAGGTAAGAAATGCGGGGCATAAATATTAAGAAGATTTTTAATTAATCCACACTGAAATAAAGAACTTCCATCTGTTTCCACAGAAGTTGCCATCTGAGGTTCCTGGTTTCAGTTAGAGCAGCTTACTTTTATCTATTTTTTATGTCAGGACCTTATATATGCATTCTTTAAAGAAAGCGTTTCATTGTTAAAAAAAACTTCAAAATCATCCTATCTCACTCTTTCTGTGTAATAAAATGGGCCCATGCACTTTTCCCCAAATATTTGGTACACTTTGCCATCTCTACTTTACTTAACAGTATGGTTCCTTTACCAGCCTAAGATCCATTCTCTCCATATCTTCAAGCCTCCCTTACTGAAATTCTTTCCAAGGCCTAAGATCCAGTTCATGTGACACCAGTTTGGAATAAACAACTGGGGGAACTTCTCTTTCTCTCTCCTTATCATGTATTTAAGGTTGCACATTTGACAATTATCATACATCATACTTCCACATGCCTGAAAAATACAGAGGCCTCAGTTTTTCAGACTGGATCACAAACTGAATCCCAAAGGTTATCAAGAATATTTTTCATGCTTTTTATTTCTCTCCCTGCATTTTACCTATAGCACATGTACCTTAATAGTTGGAAATAAATATAAATTGATTGATAATATAATTAGCTTATTAAACCATTTTTTCTATAAATGGATTTTAATAAAACCACAAATAGCTGAAAAATTTAAATCACATTAATTTTCAACATGCACATAAAACACAAATGTATTCTTTCTTTAATAATAAAGAAAGCATCAGGACTCAAAACTTTTTTGAGCAATTTTCCCAGAAAAATTCTAACATCTATTCTGTCTCTTAGAAAAAGGTAATCCTTTTTGGTTTCACAATAACAAAAAATTTTCAATGAAATTCTCTCTTTTTATAGCTTCAACTGAAGAGATATTGTTTCATCCAACCTGTGTCAAAATCTTAGTTGTATTTTAAAAGTGAAATCAATAAAAGTGAATACACAGAAATCAGTTCTACCTGATGGTTTTACTTACACATATATTCTGGAAGATAGGCACTCCTTAGTAAATACAGTAGGAGAGATACAATATAGTCCTCTGAGAAATAGGGTAAAGAAGGAAAATACTCTGCTGATGAAAAATCTGAATGTCTTCATCAGAATTGGGTAAGTTCTCTCTAAGCAAGGTCTGGACTGGTATAGAATTAGATTGTATTTACCTCTGTAGCCTTTATTTCTTTATTTATCTGATAATCATCTGACTTTTTTACATTTGCCAAGGGAATGTATACATTTTATATACTCTTAAGAATTTGTCTCCCAACCTACCAATGACGAACATAAAGGGGGGGGATAAAAGCACCATGTTTTTCAATACAACATGGGTAGATCAATATTTCAGCAGTGCTGATGATTATAGAAGGTCAGGAGAGGACAAGAAAAGGTAAGGGAAAGTATCTCAGAACAAAAGTCAAAGGTAGTGGCCACAAACTGCCCCTCCAACACTATCCAGTTGAGAGGGAAGAAAAGGGAGAAACCTGGGGAAATTATTTTAGATCCTATAACATTATTGCAAATGATTCTTTCCCTGAATAAAGCTTGAAATGTGGTTTTGACTGACTTTCATGGCATGGGTACCTGATATGTGAACCCAATTTCTTATCATTCCTGTCTCCCAGGAGCCTCAATCTTATCTTGCATTACACTAAGGCCCAACACTACAGGGCTGCATAAGGATCTTAAATGAAAGTAACTTGCGGCAAACAAAAATGACAGCTATAGGATTTAATAATTCTTCAGATGGGCACTACACAATTAGAACAAAAAACTGACCAATCATAAAAGACCCTGGCTGCAAGTAACCTGCTTGGCCAGGCCAGTCCATATTAGCACTGCCCGTGGTAACATAGTAATAATTTCTTTTCATCTCCTCCAGTGCCACCAACATCATCATCATATTGGCTGTTACACTGAAATCTTTTATATAATAACCAAAGACTTTTGAAGCTAAGCACATTGCATTTCTCACCCTATAGTCTCATCAAGAAGAAAGGTCTAGTCAGAAAGAAAAGCTGTAGAAAGTATCCTCTTCCACAGCCACCATCCCTCTGCTCACTAACCCAGCCTTTCTTGGGCCCCTGCTGGGAGTAGGGCATGAAGATCTTCAGAATTTAGTTCAGGAGTAATTCAGCAAGAGCCCCCAGAAGGTCACCCAAAGCCTTGGTCTCACTGATTATTTTCTAGCATAAAGAAAATCTGGTTTATATTGCTGCTTGCTGTATCTGTGATAATAAAATTGACTAGATGACCAATCCAATGCTGATAAAATAATCACTGGCCTCCATACCTAAGGGAACACATAGAAAACAAGGCAGGCCATATGACAATCAGGAAGTCAGTTTGAGAATAAGACAACAGCATTAATTAATTAAACTGATGCTCCCTTTATTTTCCTATGCATTCGGATTAAGGTCATTGAGGTGAAGACATAGAACAAGAGACAACTAAAGCTAATATATGAACCCACTCAGCAGGAGATTTGGAAGTGTAGTTCAAAAGCGGGACCATTGTGGAGTGTACTGAGATGTAGATGTAACTCTGACTGCTCTAACAAAGCTTTTCTCCACTGAAGCATTTCTGGAATCCAATTTCAAAGGGGCATGGATGCTGTGGTTAGGTGTGTGAGGAAATTCACTCCAAACAATGCCCTGAGGTCTGCACATGATTAAAATGGGGATAAACCATTGGTTTTGTTATATTAACCATTTTTTTAAGTGGAATAAAACAGAAAAAATTGGGGCATGATATATAGCACTGCTGCTGAGAAAAAGAATTCTAATTAGCTGTCTAAGTCAATTCCCCAAAATCCTGGAGTCAAAAAAGAGACTTAAGGGCTATTATATTTAGTCTCCCTGCTTTAGCAGGAATCTCTTCACATTATCAATGATAAGCAGCCATATGGCATTTCTAAACTGGAACTAGGGATAAGGAGTTCATTAATTTTTAAAGCAGTTCTACATCATATTGAACTTTAAGTCTGCCTCTTTGACTTCTTATCCCTGGTTTCTAGCTGCACCTAGTAACAAAGTTATTTACAGTTTAGTTATTTACTGTTTACTATAAGATATGCTCATTTATGTTCATAGTCACATACTTACTAGTTGTTAATCTTGGGCAAATTACTATGCCTTTGTCTACTCATTGTAAAATGGAACTAATAATAGTACCAATTTGATAAATTTGTTGGAAGACTAAATGAGTAAATACATATAAAGTGCTTAGAACAGTACCTAATAAATTCTATGCAAGGTATGTAATATGTGTTCGTTGAGTGATTTATAGGGAATTTGAAAATAACACATAGATGAGAGTGATAACCAATATATTGGGAAGCATATTTGGAATTATAAATGATTTTAATGTTATGTCAATGAGAAAAAAACACAAAATTAAAATTAACAGTGACAATTTTAAAAGTACTATTCCAAAAGGACTTGGGGTTTAGAAATATTGCTTAAGTTTATAATGGAAGAAAATATGGTTTA
>NW_027518385.1:0-4419 GCF_023851605.1 Tamandua tetradactyla
TTGTTATTCTTTTTAAATACAGTTTTTTTTTGCATGAGCAGGCACCACAAATTGACCCGAGGGCTCCAGCATGATAGGTGAAAACTTTGCCATTGTGCCACTATTCCCACCTTAAATACAGGTGTTTATGTGTGAATTTCTCTATTAGCAAAATTTTCAGTGCATCCTATAAGTTATGTTGTGTATTCAATTTTGTATATCTCTAAGTGTTTTCTAATATTCCTCATGACTTCATCTGTGGCCCTTTGTTTGAGCATGTTCAATTTCCACAAACTTGTGGAACTTCCCACTTTCCCTTTTGTTATCAATTTCTTATGTCATTTCACTCAGTCAAAGAAGTTACTTTGTTTCCAGTGTTTTTTATATAAGTTATAGGGTAACATATGATCTACTCTGTGAATGTTCCACATGGATTTCAGAAGAATGTATATTCTGCTGGAACTAGTTGGATTATACTGTGTTTAAGTCCTTTATTTCCTTATCAATCATCTGTCTAGTTTTTCTATTCATTTGTGAAATGGAAAATTGAGCTGTCCGTCTATTATAATAGAACTATCTATCATAATATAGAGTTATATGTCCATCCAAATAGGCACATATTTATTTCTTCCTCCATATATTTTGGTGCTCTGCTGTTCCTTGCATATAAGTTTGCAATTTTTTCATGTTCTTGAGAGGTTGACACTTTCATATATATACAAAATATTGTTCTTTGTTTTTTATATCTGTGGCTGTTTTAATTTTTATCTTTCATTCTAGTGTACCTATTTAATTTCTAGGTATTACTTGCATGTAGTATCTCATTACTGTTCTCCATTCCTTCATTTTCAACCTCTCTGTCCTTTGTATCTAAAGTTGTTCTCTTACAGGCAATAGATGGTTGCACCAAGCTCTGTTCTAAGTAAATAATTTCTTTAAATGAAAATTTATTAAGATAAATGAGAATAGAGCATGGCATAGTGAATAAAATTACTTACAATGAAAGTCATAAAACTTCCATTTTAATTGATTTCTATGTGTATTTTTTATTATTAAATCCTCCATTATTTTGTAGTGTACCTTTTTATTTCCCTTCTCGTTTCACTTTTTCCTTTAATGTTACTGAAATAATTTCTAAATTACAGGGTATTCTAGTTTGCTAGCTGCCAGAATGCAATATACCAGAAACAGAATGACATTTAGAAAGGGGAATTTAATAAGTTGCAATTTTACAATTCTAAAGTCATGAAAATGTTCCAATTAAAGCAAGTCTATAAAAATGTCCAAATGAAGGCACAAGAGGTTACATTCACTTAAGAAAGGCCTATGAAGTTCAGGATTTCTCTCTCAACTGGAAAGGGGCATGGTGACTATGGCAATGCTGCTTGTTTCATGAAGGCTTCTTGTTTCATGAAGCTTTCTTGGGGGCATTTTCCATTTTCGTCTCCAAATGTCTCTGGTTTGTGGTTCTTTTGTGGTTCTGTGGCTCTTTCCTTGTCCTTCACTTTCCTCAAAATGCTTCCTCTTTTAAAGAATTCTAGTAAACTAATAAGGACCCTCCTGTAATGGCTAGAACCACATCTCTACAGAGATAAGTTCCCAGCATACAGCACTGGATAGGACTCAAAGAAATAGCTGCCTCCAGAAGATTGGGTTAGATTGAAGCATGGATTTTCTAGAGTACATAAATCCTTTAAAACTGGCACACAGGGCAAATGCAAAAAACAGTGAGTATCAAAACACAACCCTGCCCCTATATCCTGATTTAGTATTTTTTTATATTTTGCCACATTTGCCATTCCTTCTTTCTTCCTTTATGTCTTTCTCCTTCCTAAACATTTGAGTGTATCCTGGATACACGATTTCCCTTGCACACAATATTTCTATGTAAATATTCTTAGAACTAGAATAATCACTAATGGAACTGCCTTATGTAGAGTTAACAAGTTATACACATTAATATTGTTACAGGGCATATGTCCAACAAGGTCTTTTCAAGTCTTTTCTCCAATATTAGATCCCATCTTGGGATAAGAAAAGAGAGAATATGACATGTATTCTGTATATATGTTTCCACAGTTTAGAAAAAAGAGCAACAAAAGAGATAAAGACAATTTTTGTATTCTGGAAACATATATACAGCATGAATGTTACCATCTCAAACACTCCTAAGAGTAGCATTCAGTGAGATTAGTTACATGGACAGTGTTGGACTATGCTCACCACCATTCATTTCCAGAACCTTCCCTTTACCCTAAACAGAAATTCTGTAGCCATTGTGCATCAATTCACTATTGTCTATCTATCCTGCACCAGATAAGCTCTAATCTATTTTCTGTCTCTGAACTTGCTTATTTCAGTTATTCAAATGAGTGAAATCATACAATAAGTCTGTATGTGCCAGACATTACATTCATTGTGATGTCTTCTAGTTCATTCATGGTAGCATGTGTCAGAACTTCATTCAACAGATAAATAATATTTCATTGTATGTTTATATAACACATTTTATCTCCTCTGTTGATGCATACTTGGGTTGCTTCCACCTTTTAGATATAATAAAAATGTTTCTATAAGTATTGCTCTACAATTATATGTTTGAGTTTCCTGTTCCTTGGGGAATATATCTTTAAGTAGAATGCCAGGTCAGATGTTAGTTGTATGTTTAAGTATTTGAGAAATCTCGATACTCTTTCACATAGTGGTTGCATCATTTTATATTCCCACCAGAAATGTATAAGGTTTTCTAATTCACTGCACCTTGTATTTATTTTTAATAGTAACCATTTTCATGAGTGTGAAATTTATATATCATTGTGATCTATTTAAAACTTGTTCTTGTGGTACCAATTAAACTACTCACTTTCCCATTTAAACAATTTCAAATGGACATTTCAGTTGGATCAATTACATTCATGACATTGTGCTACTATCACCGATATCCATTATCCCACTTCTTCGTCACCTCAAACAGAAACTTTCTACTCATCAAACAATAATTCCTTTTCCCTCTGTACACATCCAGACTTTGGTAACAACATAATTTTGTAACAGAGCAGCCATTTGTCACTATGAATTTTCTTTCTCTCAGTTATTTTGTATAAACAAGTTCATACAATATTTGTCATTTTGTGTCTGGCTCATTTTATTCAACATGTCTTCATGATTCATGCATGCTACAGTATATATCAGATCTTCATACACTTTTACAGCTGAATAATATTCCACTGTATGCACACCACTTTTTAAAAGTTTTTATTCACACACTGTACAATTGATTTTAAGTATACAATCAAAGTTTCTTTGTATAATCACATGGTTATGCATTCCTCATCACTTTTAATAAGAGAACATTCTCACTTCTTCCAAAAGAAATACCATACCCTTTATATCCTCTTATTATTCACAGCTAGCTTTGGTATGGTGACTTTGTTATAATTAATGAAAGAATATTACAGCATTACTGTTAATTATAGACCTTAGTTTGTAAGAGAATATTAATTTTATTTTGAATTAATTTTCTATTTTTATTTTTTTATTTTTAATTTTATAATGTAACATATATACAAAGCAAAGAAGGACAAAAGCAATAGTTTTCAAAGCATTTGTCAACACGTGGTTACAGGAAAGATCCCAGAGTTTGTCTTGGGCTACAATATCACTATTTCAGATTTCCTCTTCTAGCTGCTCCAAAACATTTGTATACCACTTTTTGTTTACTCATTCATCTATTAATGGACATGGGTTGCTTCCACTTTTTATCTCCTATGAACAATGCTGCTGTAACCATTGGTATACCATATTATCAGTGTTCCTACCTTTTGAGTTTATACCAAGGAGTTGGACTGTTAGGTTATATGAAAATTCCATCTTCAACTTTCTGTAGAACTGCCTAACTGGTCTCCATAGTGACTATACCATTTTACAATGCCACTAGCAATACTATCAGGATCCCTATTTCTCTGTATCTTCATCAAAATTTATTATTCTTGATTTGGTTGCCAATAACCATGTAGAGGATGGAAAGTGGTATTTCATTTTGCTTTTGATTTGCATTTCTCTGATAACCTATGGTGTTGAATATTTTTTTATTTACTATTGGCTATTTGTATTTTCTTTTGAGAAATTTTACTTAAATCAGTAATGAATTTATGCTGTCCTAGATGTTGCTGCATTGGGAAGTTTTCGATAACTGATGTAATACTTAATTGTTCTTGGTCTTTTTGAGATTTCTTATTGAGTCAGTTTAGTCAATTTGTGTGTCCCCGGGAATTTGTCCATTTCATGTGCTGTCTAATTTATTAGCATACAGTCATTCCTAATATCCTCTTACAATCCCTTTTATTTCACTATTTCCCCTTTCAGTTCAAATTATTTTTGTTTTTTGTGCCCTCCCCTTTTGTTTCTTTATCAATCTATCTAATCTTTGTCATGAGTCTG
>NW_027518386.1:0-2518 GCF_023851605.1 Tamandua tetradactyla
AGCAATGAATGAGAGTTCTTGTTTCTCTGCATCTTCTCTAATCCGTGTTATTTTCCTTTTTTTTTTTTTTAAATAGGAACACTCTAATGTTTAAGAGATGGTGTCTCATTGTGGATTTCATTTACATTACCCTGATGGCTGTTTGTGCCCAGCATCTTCAGGTACTTTCTGGTGATTTGTATGTATTCTGTAGAGACATGCATGTTCAAGTCTTTTGACCATTTTTTAATTGGGCTGATTGTCCTTTAGTTGTTAAGTTGGAGGATTAGAAAGAATTTTCACCAGGAGGAATAGACATCCTCAATTTGGTAAATTAACATTAACCTGAAAGCAATTGTTTAATCTCACAGCAGAAGGAAGGTCAGTTTATTGAGAATATGGAATTTTTCTGGATTTATAATCCATAAGTAATGGTCAAAAGGACTGCTTCATCTTAACACCACAGGATTTGATTTTTTGGAAATTAATTTAGCATAGTAGAAAGTAAATTAAAAAAGCATAAATTGATAAATGTACAGTGACAAATTAGCTGAGTAGCCTGAAAGAATAGTAGAGTCTTAAATAAACCAATGAAGAGGGGAAAGGGAAACCTTAGCTTGAAGTTCAGAGAAGGGATCTCTGAGAAAGTTGTCAAGTAATATGAGAATGTAGGTAAAGGAGCATCAGTAAAAATGTGTTTGTAGAGATTATGTGAAGAGCGGCATTGACAGTAGTGTTAATGCAGAGAAGACGTCAGTGCTCCTCTGTGTGAGTGAGATCTTGAGAGGGTGTATTTTTGAGGATCTGTTAACTTCTATTGGAGACTTGAGGAATATTGTTTTTTATTGTGTGGGGAAAATTGAATCAGTTTGAGGTACATTTTAGTGTATATGTCTGTTACACACAAAATCAGGGTTTAAAGATTAGAAATATAATCCACACAATAGTTTTGGATGCAGCATATGAGAAGTTTGGCAAAAATTGAAGCAAGTAAAGAAATGCATAACATTTCTAAGACAATGTATAGGAAATGGGGAGAAGAGGGACTAGCATTTTGTTTGACATGTTCCAATAGTAATACTTAAAGGATTTTTGTGAGGACTCTTTGCAAGAGTGAGTAGAGCAATTTGAAAACAATCAAGAATGTCAGAGAACAGAAAATCCGAAGAGAAAGTTCCTCCAAAGAAGTTATTTTCCAATTATAGCTCGATATCAAGTAAAAGGCTGACACAATCATTAGATTTAATTTTCAGGAGCTCTTTGGTGAATTAGTCATATTTATTTATGAAGAGATTATAGTAAGCTTAGAAATTCAAAGAATGATGTGATACGATGTAGTCCCCAGATCCCAAATGGTCATTACTCACATTTATATCTATCTTATCATCATTATACTTTTCCATTTATTTTAGTCTTAGGACATGAGAATAATAAGAGATATGCTAAGAGATCTCCACTGTCTCCAGATGTACTCTTCCTTATGTCTATTGTGTAGTAGAAGTCCAGTTTTACCTTGGATGTCAGGATCAATCACCCAGCTGGATTGTAACTGCTTTCTTTGCCTGTTGACTCAGAAACACAAGGAAAAAAAAGTGGCTGAGTGCAGTTTTAACTTCCAGTTAAGCAGAAATCATGACTGTGTCTTGTGGTGAAAGCACTCCACCTTCTAGACCAGAAGAGGATACAGTCATAGGAACAGAAAGCAAACATTTTTCTAGTGGATCATTAATAAGTGGTGCCCTAACCATTACCATCCTTGGTTTCCTGGACCCATGAATCCTGGGTATGGGAGAAACAGCACAATTGATTAGATGCCAATTTAGAATCATATACAACCTCCAAATCCAAAAATGGTAAAATAGGTATGGTGGCCCATTTTTTAGTTGTAGGAGCCAGGTCTAGCACCTTGTCCTTTCATCTTAGAAGGAATATCTCAATTTATCCCCACACCACTGGATACCTGACAATTACACAAATGGAGAAGGCCCCTGAAATAATTTATATTTATGTCCCACTCTCTGATATGCAAATAAATTTCTCACCAATAAGTCTAGATTAATTGCTACTTTTTGCTTATTAGATCCATTTAGCATATCAATGCAATGAAAAATGTATAATGACCCAGGGAAGGGAATGTCAATTGAGGTCTCTGAGGACTAGATTATTATATAGGGCTGGAGACTTGAGGCACCCTCTGTTAGGATGGCAAAGGTTTACTGCTGGCCTTGACTGCTGAAAACAAAGTTTCTGTTGGTCAGGAACAGGAATCAAGATAAAAAGCAATTGATGATCAGTGGCTGCCTAACAGTTACCAGAGGAGGTATTGACTTACTCTATCAATGATACTACTTCTTTATACCAGCTGAACCTAGAAACATTACCTGGTTAAGCTTACAGTAATTCACTGTCATCCTCTATAATATTTCAATTCTCTATGCAGGCCAAATAGAGTTGAAGGAGGATATGGTAGGAATCCCAAGGACTCTTTCAACTCCTTGATGTAGTACTCATCTTTGCAGCCTATTTTCAATGTAGAGAT
>NW_027518386.1:2618-3931 GCF_023851605.1 Tamandua tetradactyla
ATGCTAATTCTCTTCTCAAGAGAAGTTATGAAGTACCTTCATCCACTTTTGAATGATGTTCATTTCTTTCCTAAGTCACACCCTCTGTTTTATACCCTGCAGCTTGACTATTAACATCAAAAGTTAGGTTATGTTAGCTCTGTAATATTGGATGGTAGGGAAGTAGGGAAGGATAATAGAAAGAAAATAATTGGTTAATATATAGACAAATATATTCAAACCAACATAAGAAAGAAATACATATAACTGTCAGAGTTCTTGTTTCTACAATTCGTCAACATGCTCAGAGATGGTAGTTATAGTTAACTTCTTCCACTACTATTTCCATAGTCCCTTTGTGCTTCAACAGATACTTGAGCTAATGGTAGTTTCTTGCCTGGTGTGGTAACCCAAACCCTCATTCCTGAAGGAGCTGGGTCGTTGGAAGTCTTGCCTGTATTAGGTTTTTGTAATTTTCCATTGACTTATGTCCAGACATGGGAGTAATATGAAGTGCCCCAGGGGATTTCCTGCATTTTAGACATATTCCTTCTTTCAGCCGTTGTGTAGTAACAAAGTAGTTTCCCCTGATAATCATGACCAATCACCCCAGCTAGTGTACTAACCCCCTTCTTTGCTTGGCTAATCCCCCCTCTCTGCTTGTTGCTTCACTGCCATGAAGAGCCGACAGTGCTCAGGTGGCAGTCTCACCTTCCTGGTTAATGGACCGTTGTTGTGTTACCTGGTGGACACTTCCCTTCCATGAGGCACTAGGACTTCCAGACCAGGAGAATCTAAAATTGTGGGGATTAGGAACAAAAATTTCATTAATGGATCCCTAATAGTGAGAGGAGCCACTCCCATTTCTAGTTCTTAATTTCTGGACCTGTGAATCTTGGTTATGGAGGAAATAGTACTGTATACTAGTCGTTGGTTTAGAGCACATATTGCATCCTGGAAGGTGCTGCCCCAGCCCTGCATCGTATTATCACCCAATTTGGTATCATAACTGAATCTTTTTTTTTCTTCCTATCTATCCATATAATTTTATTTTTTCAAATAACTTGTTAAAAATAAAAGTTATCTTTTAGAACAGTTTTAGACTTACAGAAAAATTAAGAAAGTACAAAGAATTCTCCTGTACTGCACCTAGGTCTCCCTGTTATTAACATGGTAAGTTAGTATGATACATTTGTTACAGTTAGTGGGCCAGTATTGATAGATTTATTTTTTTTGTTTTTATTTTTTTATTGAAAAATAATTGTATGCACAAAAGGCAATCAATTTCAAATTTATTAATCGTACGGGTTGCAAGTCCACAATTTTAGATTTTT
>NW_027518387.1:0-2132 GCF_023851605.1 Tamandua tetradactyla
GGTCCTATGTGCCCCTTCCTTTCCTTCAGGGCCCAGCCCCTTTCTAGTATTCTGGCTGTCTGAGCCAAGAAATCTTTGGTTTCATTTTTTCTTCTTTTTCTGTCAGCCCTTGCCCCTTCTACACCAGGGCAAAACCCAGCAACCTCAGCTTTTACTTGAGGTTCAGCTGAGCTGGGGGCCTATTTTTAGTTGTCAGAATTTGTGAATTAATTCCACAATTGGCATTTGGTTGGGCTCAGCCCCTGCTGTTAGTAAAGTCCCTTTCTTTTCCCCTCTGGGAAGCAGCCTTAGGGGAGGGTGCTGGCTGCCATGGCTTGGAGGACTCAGGGTTCTGGGTGGGCTTGCAGCCAGTCCAGCTTGTCCAGACTGGTGTATGCTGTGTCCAGTCACTGATGTGGCCCAAGCAGTCATTCTGTCCTATTCCTGGCTATTTACTAGCTAGCTTCTCTGGCGGACCAACTAAATCCCATACCTCACTAAGCTGCCATCTTGGCCCCTCCTGAATATACCATCTTATCCTTTGGTTTTTATTTGTCAGATCTATATGTCTTTTCCCTCTCTCTTTACCCGCTAAGTCTCCTTACTTGCACTCTTCAGTTTTGTGCCCTCCTCCAGATCTCCCACTCCTGTCTTTATTTTTTCACTGACAAAACTCCCTTTAGTATTCCTTATAGGGCAGGACTCTTGTTGACAAATTCTCTCAGTCTTTGTTTGAAAATTTAAATCTCTCCTTCACTTACTAAGGGCAGCTTAGTCAGAGAAAGAATTCTTGGCTGGAAGTCTTTTTCTTTCAGGATCTTAAACATATCATACCAACTGCCTTCTCACCTCCAGCCTCTGCTGCTCTCGGGCCGCCTCTTCCCCTCTGACGTGCCTCTCCCAACCTGCAGCAGCCAGCGACCCAGTACAGTTCTAGCTGGGTCCACTAGTACATGCTGGAAGCCACCAACCCCAGGTCTGCGGGAAGAACCTCAGTGGAGATTCTTCTTGTGAACCTGATGAGTCTGACAGCCCCCCGGCTCCCACTTGTAATGACCTTGGGATGCTGGGCTGGGTATTTCAGTTGTCCCTTCCCTGTGCCAACCTGGAAATGCCTTTCAGTGGGGTGGGGTGTGGGACACAGGGTGCTCAACTTCCTCATCCCTGCTCCTCCATATACTCCTGTGAGGCGGCCTCTGTGGGGAAAGAGGAGTGGGAGGCACTGTGCACTGGCACGGTGGGCTCTGTGCACATGGAAAGCGTCTGCTGGCTTCTTGGTTCCCCACAGGTGCTCCTGGCTGCAGAGCTGTGAGGGAAGATCTTCCAAGCTGGCTGCAGGGGCAGGCAGGAGTGCAGGAGTGCATTGGTCCCTCAGGCCATGGCCTCCTCCTGTGCTCTGCCTCGTTCCCCCAGTGGAGTCATGACTGTGGCCACTCACCTGTTCTCTCTGTCAGCATTCCTCCGCTTTTTCATCCAGGGGCCCCTCTCTAGTCACTTGCACCCTGAAACTGCTGTCCTGGTCATTTCCCTGTCACTTCTGTACTTGTTCCACCACACAGCAGGGGTGAACTCAGCCTCTCTTATTCTGCCATTTTCCAGAAGCTATTTCTTTATAAATGCCTATCACTCATTTCTCAGGTTCTAATATCAACAGTTCTGTGTCAATGCATTATTTCCCCCTAGTTGGACTATTTAAGAGAACCACAGCAATTTTGTATTACACTAGATTTGTAGTAAGTTTTGAAACTGAAATATGAGTTTTCTAACTTTATTTTACTTTTTTAAGACTGTTCTGACAGCCCTCCCGCTCCCACTTGGAAGATCCATATGATTTGAGAAATGGCTTTCTATTTCTAAAAAGGCCACTGGAATTTGATAGGGGTTGTGCTGAATGTGTAGATTGCTTTGTGAAGTATTGCCATGTTAATAACTTTAAATATTCCAATTTATGAACATAAGAATTCTTTTCACTGTTTAGTTTTCCTTTTATTCAGCAATGTTTTTAGTGCTCAATGTACAGGTATTTCACTTCCTTGGTTAAATTTATTCCAAGGCACTTTTTTAATTTTGGCATATTATAAATGGAATGTGTTCTTAATTCTTTTTTTTATTGTTCTTGGCATATAGAAACACAATTTGTCTGTGTTGATCTT
>NW_027518387.1:2232-3917 GCF_023851605.1 Tamandua tetradactyla
CAGACTGACAGAGAAAACAGAGAGAGTAGACAGATACCAGTGTAGGAAACAAAATAGGGGATATCCATTAGTGCTTGTTCAACATGCATAATAACCCTGACTCTATCCATGCTTTATGATGGAGGCAGAAGTGAGTTGCTCAGGTCAGTGGGGTATATTTGGCTCCTCCATGGCTGAGCTGCAGAGTGTGGTGGGGCCCCAGCCGAGCATGGGCCCTTTAGACAGTAAGGCCTGCTGCCTCTGTACAGGCACCATTTTCTCTGCAAGCAGTTTTCTCAACTCCTAAGTATAGAGGGAAGAGAAAGCAGACTGCCAGAGTCATGGGTCTCAGAGAGTATAAGAGTACTTGGAATGTGTGTTTCTGCCACATATAACTAAAAGATCTCTTTGATTTTATATTTTATTTCAGAGATTTTCAAATGTAAAAACTAATAAAGAACAACTTAGAATTCATGAAATAAAGGAAGTAGCAAGTCCTCTGTGTAGGCAAAAGAAAAGAGAGTCAAGGAAAAGATTAGGTGTTATATTTTTCCCCTCTCTGAAGAAATGTATTTCACAGTCTATACAGAAATCCTCCCCAAATAATAAAAAGAGTTGTCTTTTATTCGGAGCAAAGAGAATCAATGATCAAGATGATTTTTATTGTGCTTAGATTTTTATTTGAATTTAATTGTCCTCTCAGTTCTTGGGGAAAATAATGCATTGAGGAGACAATGAAGTTAACCCATTTTTAGTGAGTGTGAGAAAACTTCATGTAACAATTTTAAGAACCTTTTACATTTTAATACTGGGAAAATCTGGCACACCAGGTAAAGACATCATGTTGTTCTTTTTTTTTTTTTAATGTATTTCTAAAGCTGTTTTCAACAAAATGATCTGTTCTTTAACATTTCAATGCTTGTCAAATTAAGCTAGAGAGATAACAATATAATTGTAAAAGAAGTATATTTCAAACAATATCCTGAAAAATAATAGTCCATTTATTTCACTGCTATATAGAAACAATAAAAGTAGAAAAATTAAAAATCGTATCTGTCATTTTTATATATCATCTATTAATGCAATAAAATTCTAATGACCAAGCCCATTTTCTTTGTGGGGAACTAATCCATGACTGTCTGGGAATAATAGCTATTGCCAATCAGATTATGGCAATGGTTGAAGAACACACAGAACTATAAAGTACTGATGCTGACAAAAAGTATAAAGAGTTGCTGGTCAGCAAACCTATCAATTCAATGAACATATTGTTTTGGGATTCCTTTAAAACTTCTAGTACAAGGCTGTACATATTCTGGCTGCCCAAGAATTCAGATGGATAAATAAACTGTTCCAAACAATTGCTGGAGTGGGATACCACAGATTTCTTATGACCTAAGCCAACATGTGCAGGAGAAAAAATTCCCAGATACAGCTGCTCAAATATATTTTTGCATAATCCTATATTCTTGAGTCCCTGAAGGGCAATCCCACAAGGCAGGTGCTTCAAGCAGAATTTATCTGACACTAGGTGCATCATTTACCCTCATCTCAACCACTCCTACTTTCTCATGAGGAAGAGTCTCCTTACACTCAGTATTAAGGGTCAAGGCAATTAGAAATTGAATGTCTAGGAAATAGTCTCTTTATTAGTCTTTTTATTAGATTATGAGATATACTCTCTTTAAAGAAATGGTCCAACCAAG
>NW_027518388.1:0-3564 GCF_023851605.1 Tamandua tetradactyla
GTTGGTTCTCCTATCTGTCATCCATTCCCTTAAGTGGGCTATGGTTCATTGAAATAGAATGGGGTTCATGTATGTTGAATTTTAAATTTTTTGTTCCCTTCCAGACCTATTGACTGCTTTTTAAATCCAACTTCTAAATAGTCAAAGTCCTGCAAGAAAGAAGAAATGTCACTTTTTCCCTTTCCCCATCTCTTGCTCCCTCCCTTGCAGGCAGACCACTTTGCTGTTCTATAGTTTTATCTTCCTGGGCACATTTTTTTTTCCAAAAATAAATGGATGCATATGTGTGTTCCTTCTTTTTCAGAAGCATTTTTTCACTTAACAATAACTCTTGGAACCAGAGTTCATAGAGGTCATTCTTATTACTGTTTACAGCCATGCAGGGCCCTGCGGGAGGCTGTACCACAGTCACACATCCACTGCCCTGTGCTTGATGTCCTGGAGTCAGCCAGTGAAGTGGCCCCCAGGGACCCCAGCTCTTTGTTTCATTGCTCTTAGGCAATCCCCTCCCCTGCTGCATCAGGGTTGGTCTGTGTGGCCAGTAGCAAAGGCCAAAGTCAGGCTGGTGTGCCACTTCCAAAATTAGGTTAGACAAGGTGCAGCTTCCGTCCTGACCCTATCATCCTTGCCAGTGCTCCCTCTCTCTCCCTTCCTTGCTTGGGAAAGCCAGTTGCCATGTTCTCAGGACACTCTGGCCTGACAAGAGGCCCATGGCATGAGGCAGTGAGCCTCCCCCATCCAGCAGGGAAACTGAGGTACAGCCCCTGTGAGCAAGCATGGAGCTGCACTGTCCAGCCCCAGTCAAGCCTGAACACCTTTACCCCTGGCTGGCAGCTTGACTGCAGCCTCATGAGAGCCCAGATCAGAACCTTCCAGCTGAGCTACTCTCATGACCTGATCCACAGAAAGTTTGAGATTGTTCTACAATTGCAATAAGGCCATGTTGGACACCCCTGGGATTACATGTTGTCCATTATTGTTTCAATCATTTCATTCATATTCTTGACCCAAATAGAACATACAGAGAACTATATGTCAAATATATGTATAATGCATTATAAAAAAGAACTTTCTTTCACTTTCAAATAGTTTGAGAAGTGAATTACTATATTTGTTCATAGCACAAGAGCCTGCATTCATTTCATAATTGAGAAGCTTTGATTTCCTTGGAAATTACGAAGGATGGAACTACACAAAGTGTTACAAGAGGCAGAGTGTCCACAAGGATGCTTTGACCTTCAAGTAACAAACCCAAAATAATTTATTCTAAACATGAAAAGATTATTATAATTCATCCTAGAGCAAGCATCCCCAAACTAAAGTATGTAAAAATTTCAGGAAAAAAGGCACTGAATTGACGAGAGCAAAATTGAACCGTGGTTCCATTCTTTGTACTTTCAACTTTTTGAAGAATGGCTTTTATTTCTTTTCATAAGATATTATTTTTTAATTTTTGAGACAATTATGGATTCAGATGTAGAACAGCCATGCACCCTCCCTGAGCTTTCCACAATGGTGACAACTGTATAGTGCAGATAACAACTGGGAAATGGCCCTGAGACACCCATGCCATGGAGATTTCATCAATTTTGCACACTCTGCAGGTCCTGCACATTTGGTTCCACCGACTTGCCACACGTGTAGTCTGTATAACCACAAGTGTCAGGAACTGTTTTATCACCAAAGGATGCTGTACTTGCCTATGCATCCCCACCCTGTCTGACCCCCAGCAATCTCCAGTCTGCTCTCCATGTCTATAATTTGACATTTTTGAGAGCACAATGTAACAGGACTCATGTAGTCTGTAGCTTGGTAATAGGCTGTTTTCAACACAGCAATTTTCCCTGGAGAGTGCTCTGAATTGTGTATATTCATAGATTTTCCTATCTGTTGCTGAGCTTATATGGCATGGAGGTGCCAGAGCTCCAATTACCCACGAAGGATATATGGGTGTTTTAAGTTGGGGCTATTACAAACAGAGTTACTATAGACAAACATTTATGTAGAGGTATTTGTGTGAACACAAGTCTTCATTTCTCTTGATAAATACCTAAGAGTGCAGTTGTTGGGACTTATTATACTTATACTACTTTTGAAAAATTTAAAATAAAGAACAAAAATTCTATACAAAGAATGCATAAAAGTGAGATGTCATTCCAATAATTGGGACCATTTTACCAAGAGCCCCAGATTTACATGCAATTTACAGGTAAATGCACCTTCAGATTTAGGAGAAAGGGGAGCCCAGTAATAGCAAAGGAGTTATATCCAAACTAGCAAACATATAGATACAGGGAACTTTTTACAACCGATGATAAGAAAACTTGGTGGATTTTTCAGGGAAAGAAAATGGTTTCCATGAACCTTGTCCTTCCCCATCACTCAATTTCACAGAGCACAATTGTTTTCTTTTTTATTTTCACTAAGTCTAAGAGAAAATGAATGGAATAAAGACAACTATTAAGAATAGGCAATCTGGGCGGGCCGCGGTGGCTCAGCGGGCAAAGTGCTTGCCTGCTATGCCGGAGGACCTCGGTTCGATTCCCGGCCCCAGCCCATGTAACGAAAACGGAGAAACAAAATACAATAAAACAAGAAAATGTTTAAAAATGTTTCCCTTTCTTCCTCTCTTCCTTCCTTCTATCCTTCCTTCCTTCTCTCTGTCTTTCCTTTAAAAAAAAAAAAAAAAAAAGAATAGGCAATCTGTATTTTGCTTACAGTCTTGGTGATATATTTAGCTTCAATGCCATCTGTCCATGATGACAGAGGTAACTGTGCAGGTTTGAAAGGAAGTATGCCCCCTAAGAAAAGCCATGTTTTAATATAAATCCGATTTCATAAAGGTAGAATAATCTCTATTCAATACTGTATGTTTGAAACTGTAATGAGATCATCTCCTTGGATGATGTGATTTAGTCAAGAATGGTTGTTAAACTGGATTAAGGGACGACACGTCTCCACCCATTTGGGTGAGTCTTGATTGGTTTATTGGAGTCCTATAAAACAGGAAATATTTTGGAGAAAGAGAGATTCAGAGAGAGCAGAGAGCAGAGTAGCCATGAGATGCAGAGATCCACAAGCCATCAAACTTTGGAGATGAAGAAGGAAAATGCTTCCTGGGGAGCTTCATGAAACAGAAGCCAGGAGAGAAAACTAACAGATGACAATGCCATGTTTGCCATGTGCCCTTCCAGCTGAGAGAGAAGCCCTGACTGTGTTCACCACATGCCTTTTCACTTGAGAGAGAGAGACCCTGAACTTCATCGGCCTTCTTGAACCAAGGTTATCTTTCCCTGGATGCCTTTGATTGGACATTTCTATAGACTTGTTTTAATTGGGACATTTTCTCAGCCTTAGAACTGTAAATTAGCAACTCATTAAATTTCTGCTTTTAAAAGCAGTTCCATTTGTGGTACATTGCATTCCAGCAGCTAGCAAACGAACAGTAACCAGCATAACAACAGCTATGCTTTAATTGAAACATTTAATTATAAATTGTTTCCATTCCAGAAAAAATAAGTCTATTTTATGCCTTAAGAAATAACTGTTACCAGGAAAACAAAG
>NW_027518389.1:0-2619 GCF_023851605.1 Tamandua tetradactyla
GAAACAAAAGGACAAATACTGTATGGTCTGACTGATATGAACTGACATTAGTGAATAAGCATGGAATATTTCCTTGGTAACAGAGACCATCAGGAGATAGAAATAGGGTGAGATATTGGGTAATTGGAGCTGAAGAGACACAGATTGTGCAACAGGACTGAATATAAAAACTCAGAAATGGACAGCACAATATTACCTAACTGTAATGTAATTATGTTAAAACACTGAAAGAAGCTGCATGTGAGAATGCTAGAGGGAGGAGGGCTGGGGACATAAATGAATTCAGAAAGAAAGATAGATGGTAAAGATTGAGATGGTATAATCTAGGAATGCCTAGAGTGTATAATAATAGTGAAATGTACAATGTACACATTTTAAAAATGTTTTGGCATGAGGAAGAACAAAGGAATGTCATTATTGCAGGGTGCTGAAAATAGATGATAATACTTTAAAATGTCACCTTCTGTGTGAGACTAAAGCAAAAAATGTTTATTTGTTACAAAATTTATATTTTGACTAGAGCATTTCCTAATATAACTCATGTAGACAGTTTGATTGAATGTCATAAGTACTTGGAATCTCAGGTAGGACATGAGACTTTGTTGGTTTGTCCAGAGTGATGCCCCCGATGAATCCCAGAGTGATTTATCAGTGATTGGAAAAGTATTTGCAAGCCCCCTTCAGGGAATGGTGAAAGTGGGGAGAAATTCAACTTCCCCAAGTTGAATTCTTGATATTCTCACAAGCAGTGTGGACAACCAAAACTATAGGCTGATCTCCCAGTCTTGGAGTTTGTTCATATGAAACTTAACCCCACAAAGGATAAATCAAGTCTACTTAAAATTTAGGCCTAAGAGTCACCCCCAGAGAGCCTCTTTTGTTGCTCAATGTGGCCTCTCTCTCCAGCCAATATGATGAGCAGTCTCACCACCCACCTCCTCTCTGCGTGGGACATGACTTCCAGGGATGTAGATGTTCCTGGCAACGTGGGACAGAGATCCTGGAATGAGCTGAGACTCAGCCTCAAGGGACTGAGAAAAACCCTAGAATGAGCTGAGAATTAACATCAAGGGATTTAGAGAACCTTCTCGACCAAAGGGGGGAGAGTGAAATGAGACTTTCAATGGCTGAGAGATTCCAAACAGAGTTGAGAGGTTATCCTGGAGGTTATTCTTATGCATTAAATAGATATCAGCTTGTTGTTCAAGATGTAGCAGAGAGGCTAGAGGGAACTGCCTGAAAATGTAGAGCTGTGTTCCAGTAGTCATGTTTCTTGATGATTGAACAATGATATAGATTTCACAATGAGACTCTGAATGTGAAAACCTTGTGTCTGATGCTCCTTTTAGCTACTATATCAACAGAAGAGTAGAACAGATGGAATAAAAATAAATAATAGGGGAAACAAATGTTAAAATAAATTTAGTTTGAAATGCTAGTGGTAAATGAAAGCAAGGGGTAAGGGGTATGGTATGTATAATTTTTTTTTCTCTGTTATCCTTTTCTTTCTTTTTCTGTTGTCTTTATTTCTTTTTCTAAATCGATGCAAATGTTCTAAGAAATGATGAATATGCAACTATGTGATGATATTAAGAATTACTGATTGTATCTGTAGAATGGAATGATATCTAAATGTTTTGTTTGTTAATTTTTTTAATTAATAAAAAAAGTTTAAAAAAATATTGAGCAGTTTAGAACCATCAATAGCTTGTTCCAGAAGCAAACCACAATGCACATTGTCTCTTTTAGAGGAGAATATAAAATTATAACCATTGTCAATAATTATTGATGGTATGACTCAATTTTAAAAGGGTTAATTAGAATATCCAGTTGTAATATTTCCCACTTCCCTATATGTAGCCAACTTCCTGTCTTCAAATGATTAAGTAATCTATAAATTGGAAGTAGCCATAATAATAAAAGTGGGTCTCTTTTTACAAAAACTTTTGCATTTTGCATTGGCTATAGTAATTTCAAATTTTTTTTGGCATGGGCAAGCACTGGAAATTGAACCAATTTCAATTTTAATAGATGTTTTTAAGTCAGTTGTTTTATTCTTAATACTTTAGTTCTCCTCCCTAGAGGAGGATTCTGCTCTGCTATGACTGCAATATAAAGTTTTACCAGGTAGTAAGCTTAAGAAAAATAAAAGACAAAGGAATGGTTGAGCATTGATATCAGAGCTTGATTACCTTTGTCATAAACTATTTTCTCTTCGGCACTTGGTTAAAGTTGTACAATAAACTTTTAGTTCCAGAGTGAAGAACTGAAGCTAGTCCACTACAGATATTAATCATGATTTAAAACTAAGTCTAAATGAGAATTGGGAGCTTACTAAAGTATATCATAGCGGAAGCATATTGAAAAACTGCCACACTATTTTCTAAACTGGCAGTACCAATTAATTCTCATCTCAGTAACACCTGAGAGTTCTCGCTGCTCAGATTACTCATTAATATTTTATATTGTTGTCATGGTTAGGGACAGGTGTCAACTTGGCCAAGTTGTGGTACCTGTTCATCTGATTGGGCAAGTGCTGGCCTGTCTGTTGCAATGAGGACATTTCATAGGATTAGGTCATGATCATGTCAGCTACATCCACAGCTGATTCCATTTGTA
>NW_027518389.1:2719-3156 GCF_023851605.1 Tamandua tetradactyla
TTTAATTGGGAGAAACCCAACATCAATATCTGTCAATCTGTTGTTTAGTTCTGCTAAGACTCTCTAGAGATGACTACAATAAGCCAGTGCTTAGAAAGGGGGTATAAGCTTAGATGCCTGCACTCCCTAAGCAGGGTATATTTGTTTGCCAGGCCACTATGACAAATACCACACAGTGGGTTGGCTTAAACAACAAGCATTTTTAGCTCACAGTTTTGGAGGCAAGAGATCCAAAATCAAGGTGTCATTAATATCATGCTTTCTCTCAAAGTCTGTAGTGTTCTAGTACTGGCTTGTAGTGATCCTTGGCATTCCTTGGCTTGCATCTCTGCCTTCCATCACATGGTGATCTCTCTCTGCTTGAGTCTGCTCTTCTGGTTTCCCTTTGCTTCTGGATTCTGGCCTCTTAAGTTTCTATAACCCTGGCATTTAGTTTC
>NW_027518390.1:0-2936 GCF_023851605.1 Tamandua tetradactyla
CATACAGGGCTCCAAAGGAGCTGTTTCTCTTAAGAGCTTAAACAAAGTCAATGCACAAATATTCATGGAGTGTTTGGCAACTGCTAAGCTCAGTAAGAGAGGATTAATAAAAGACACGTGATGCCATATTAATTAATGTTTTTAAATATGTATTGTGCTGCAAAAGACTTTGGGTTGAGGCAGACTTTATAGTTGGGGAAGCATTTGAAAGCCCCATAAACCATAAAGTTTTCCCACTCATGTGACAGAGCTGGAAAATCTACCATTAGGTGATTCCCAATATATCCTTTAAAGGCTAATTCAGATGTTGCTCTCTTTATGAACCATTCCAGACCGTTTTTCATGACCCTTCCTATCATAGCACCTTGCACACACCTCTACTTAACACATAATATACATGACTATAATTATCCCAAATTCTGTGACCAGTTATACTGGAATGCCTTTGAACGGATAACTCATTTAGACAAAGAGGAAAAAAACTATAAGTGATGATGTGTCATACCTGACATGGGCTCAGAAAACTGCTAAGCCTCATCCTCCCTAGTGACTACACGTCTGTCCCTCCCAGTTCCCACACTCACTTGATGGCTCTGTCATGTCAGCTTGGCTCGGCTGAACTACAATCCCCAGAATTCCCTTTCTAGTAAGCTTCCAGCAAGGGTGGGCTTGGGATATTCTCTCAGGAGAACTGAGAGACAGAAGGGAGGCAGTGGCCATTTTGTAGCACACACACCCCTTCTCCCGGTTACTCCAGCACTCACTAATCTAGATGCTACGTGAAGGAATTTTGCATATGTGATTCAAGATCCTAATCAATTGAATTTAAGTTAATCAAAATGTAGATTATCCTGGGAGGAACTGGCTTCATCTGTTGGAAGGCCTTTAGAAGAAGGCTTATGCTTTCCTTGAGGGAGAGACTCCAATGGCTGCTGGGTCTGCAATTGCTTTCCTCCCCCCAGATGATCTTTGTTCCTGTTTGCCATCTGTGCACAAGGAGCTTCAGCTCATGCCCATGGAATCTCAGCCTGCTTGTGATCTTCCCTTCCGGACTGACTGCTCTACAGACTTTGGAACTGCTCAATCCATTTCTTTCTCTTTGTACACACACACATCTCCACACGTACGCATCTCCACATGCACATATATAATCTACACACTCTGCTGGTCTGTTTCTCCAGTTGAACCCTGATATACCTACCCTCTAGGGTACAAGGACCATGAATGGCGAGGATGGAGTTTTATTTATCTTGGCATTTCTAGTACACGAAGGAAGTGCTTAGTAAATGTTCATGGATTTAAGATTCGTGCTTGTGACTTAGTAGCCTTCTCCAGGCGCAAGTTTTTTTTGTTTTTTGTTTTAAATGCAGGAAACCCACAGTGGGTCACTAAGCCAAGATGCCAGCATAGAGAGTATAAATAGTTTAGCCTGTGATTTCCTTAGGAAAGTAAAGGTTTCAAGCCATGACGTAAGAATAAAACAGGGCTGGGGAAATACTCCAAATAATCATAGCTATCATTTATTGAGCCCTCGTTCTGTGCCAGCCGCTCTGCTAGGGAGTCTATATGATTGCCTCATTTAGCCTTCACAACAAGCTTCTCAGATAGTATTATTATTTTATACAATCCATTTTATAGATGGGGAAACTAAAGCTCAGAGAGGTTAAGTAACTTGTCAAGATTACACAGCTTTTAGGAGATGAAGCTGGGTCACATCCAGTGACTCTGGCACCATACTCTATATTTCCAGTAACTGTTGCTATTGAGTTTTGAGGAAGTTCAAGAAGCCCAAGACAAATTTGCATAGTTGAATTTTTGCTTTCTACCTCAATCTGAGGTCCAAAGACCTTCCCTGTGGGAAGAGAAATCCCAGTCTCTGTGCCTGTTCACAAAGCCCTAGGCTGATCTCAGATGCAGAGGGTCAATATCCACACAAGAAGGGGCACCAGGCACGGTATTCCCACCAAGGCTACTGTTAATATAAGGGGTCAGTGACGGGGCTGTCCTGGCACACACAGGCCAATGTATTGGATGTTCATTAGAAGCTATGCTCTCCTTTTACACTGAACGCCAGTCTGAGATTGATATGAGCACCTGATCCCATGGCAGGATGAAAGCTACTGTAAGAGCAAGAGAGAAACCTGATTTAGCACATGATAGGCACAGCTTCCCGCAAAGCCTATCAGGCCAAATCCCACTGGATGAAAAGGAAGGCCACTGAACACGGTACTAAAGATTGCCAGAAGCCAGAAGCAGAAACCAAGAGGAAATAAAGCCCCAAAGGACCTGAGCTCAATTGAGAAATGAAGCTGATGCATGGGGCTACTAAGACCAAGGTCAAAGATGAAGTCCAGTTGGCTTCTCACAGAGGACACCTCTGTGTCGTGACCAAGGACTGGACTTCTACAATGTCTGGCCTCTACTGGCCCTTTTGTCCTTCTCACACCATGCTCCACCTCACTCCCTGGCCTTCAGCACAATGGCCTTCTTAGATTTCCTCCAACATATGTCATGCTCCCTCCTGCCCCAGGATCTTTGTACCTGCTGCACCAGTCTCTCCTATGTCAGACACTTCCTTTTTTAGATCTCAATGCGAGGCTTACTTCCTCAGCAAAGCCTTTTTAAAATTCCCTGGTTGATGTCAGGTTTTTAACATTCATGAAACCATATTCCCTTTCTTCACAGGACTTATCTCTGCTTATAATTATATACTCATTAGCATGATTATTTGATGAATATCATCCTGAAAGAGGAAAATTTGTTTCTTTTCACTTTTCTATCTCCAGAGCTTAGTGCATTGCCTGGAACAAATCAGGTGCTCAAAAATGAGTCACTGAGGACTGTACCTTTGCTTTTACTTGATATGGGCCTATTTAATAGGTCTCAGATTTGATCAGGTAAGAACTTAAGTCAACTCATTGTCAGTCCTGAAAGGA
>NW_027518391.1:0-137 GCF_023851605.1 Tamandua tetradactyla
TCCTGAGATCCATGCCACTGCCAGCATGTGAACAAACCCAGTCTAGCCTGCTGGAATACGAGAGACCACATGAAGTCAGACCAACCAAGCCATTTTAGACTGGTCAGTTTTCAGATGACCTGGTAGCTAGCTGTTCA
>NW_027518391.1:237-2840 GCF_023851605.1 Tamandua tetradactyla
CTGGGTACTTTGTCTCTTATACTTTCACTTCTCTCTGTTTTGAAATTCCCACTAAATTCCCAACGTGCTTCAACTATGAAATCCTTATACGTGAAATTCTGCTATGATTCCTGTTGTTTTTTCTATAACCAAGAGAGTATTGGTTTGAGTCTGTGCAAAACTGGAGTGATTCCACTGATAGAAAGGTATGCAAACGTAACAGAAAACAAGGAGGTGACATAGATAGCAGTGTAGAAATAGAGTGTTGTACTATGGTTCTGGCAGAAATGCTTATTTCTGCACCGAAGCCCCCAGCGTTTCACTTAGGGCCCCAACTAAATAAATCCTCATATGATAGGCTTTTCAAATTTTTTTTTTCTTTTTTTTTTACAAATAATCATTCTGTGTAGTTCTCTGACCAACAACCTAAGCATCACCTGAGGGCTTGCTAGAAATACAGTGACACCTCAGGGCCCACCCAAGACCAACCAAATCAGAATATCTGGGGAAGACCCAGCAATCCATGGTTTAACAAGCTTTACTAGGTGATTTTTGCACACTCAAGTTACAGAAACACTAGTCTAATCCATCAGTTCTCTTCTATAGTGTCTCTGATGACTGGAGAGACACCAGCTCTCACACTTGGCAAGTATCTTAATCTGCTACCTGTCTTATGCATGTAGCAACTGTAGTGAACCTCTATTACTGATGGGAGTAACAAGGATTAATAATCCTCAGTTGTAGGTAAATAATAACCTTAGTTTGTTTTAATGGAGAAAAGACTGAGAAGTAATGATCTTAAACCACAGAAGTTAAATCCACAAATTCTGAGTCTCTTATATTACTGTTCATCTAGACAAGGGTTTCTCATCTTCCACACTATTGGCATCTTTGCTCAGATAATTCTTTGTTATGGAGGACTGTCCTGACATTGTAAAGTATTATTAGCAACCCCGGCTTCCACCCACTAGAGGCCAGTAGTGTCCGTGTACCTCCAAGTTGTGACAATCAAAAATGTCTTCAGAGTGCTCACTTCGGCAGCACGTATACTAAAATTGGAACCATACAGAGATTAGCATGGCCCCTGCACAAGGATGACATGCAAATTCGTGAAGTGTTCCATATTTTTCGAGAAAAAAAAAATGTCTTCAGAATTTGCAAAGTATCCCCTGAGTTAGTGGGTGGAAGAATTGCCACTGATTGAGAACCACTATTTTAGACTTAGCGCATAATGGTGAAATTCTGTTTCTGAAACAAAAATGGATATTTTTAACTTCTTTTTAATTTGTTGTCAGATTGTCAGTTTCATTTCAATCTCTACGATGTATTGTTCTGATGAGAATTTTTCATCTGGTTTATCAAAAACAACAACTTGAAATTCTTATGAGAAGGATGGTAAGTGAGAAAAACACATTATGATTCAGAAAAAAGCGTGAATGTTTGGGGAGGTATTGGCAAGGGTTGTAGACATATCTGTATAATATTTTTTTTATTTTACCAAATTGTTTTAAACTTTCAGATTTCTGAAAACAAACGACGATACAGAAAGGATGGATTTGACCTAGACCTCACCTATATTACTGGTTTGTGCAGTTTTAAGTATTGGTTTACTTTCATTAGCTTCACATTTTTTCTTACCTTGTCTAAGCTATCTTCTTTCAAAGTGTTGCTTACCCATGGAGACATTTCATTATTAAAGTTTACCTTGTACTGTATTCCTGCAAGTATTTTTTTCTGAGATTCAGAATAATTATTTATATTATCCCTCAACCAGGAGTTATTATTCTACTTTCAAGTATTCTGCCTAGATGTTTTGGAAAAGGCATGCCTGTTCTTCCTTGTGCAACGTTGAAAATTACTTAATATTTAGGCACTAGTGGCATTATATTACTAAATTATTTGCTCTTTTTGTAAAGAGGAATGCTTAAAATAAAAGAAAATAACTGTAGTAAAGTCTCTCTATAAATTAAATAACATGTGGTAGTATGGCATATATGTAACTTAGCCTGGAAAATCTCCATTACCATCTTAAATCAGAGCTACTTCATTGAAATATAGGAAGTTGAATGACTATGAAACGCTTTTTTGAGTTTGGTTTAGGATTTATTGAGTTCTAGTAGTTATGCTAGGCCCAAAGGATCCTAGAAATACCTACTCTTTTTCTAGAACCCCAAAGAATGAAGTCACTGCTTTATACATTTTCAGAGTCAGGAGGGCTGGAAAATACCCTGGGACATCCCATCACTGCTGGCACCAGACCTTTCATTTTCCTTTGATGTTTAAGATAAGAAACAAATTCCAATCACAGTGGGTGGGAGAGCTCCAGACTGAGTCCAACACAAGTCTGTCACATATAGCTGGAACCAACTGAGCCTTGGGAATATCAAGCAAATTAATGGCCATTATATTGGATAACAATATGTTATCTTGATGATCCTGAGTGTTAGCTTTTTTCTGTCATTCTTAATCCTGAAAGTTCTACAAAAAAGGATTCTGATTATCTGTAAAATGAGATTATCTTATATTGTTTTACAACTGTAATTACATTTGTAATAGTGACTTTTTGGCTTCCAGAGCGTGTTATAGCCATGTCGTTTCCATCTTCTGGAAAACAATCTTTGTAC
>NW_027518392.1:0-2215 GCF_023851605.1 Tamandua tetradactyla
TATTGCTGGGTCGTATGGCAATTCTATATTCAGCTTTTTGAGGAACCGCCAAACTGCCTTCCACAGTGGTTGCACCCTTTGACATTCCCACCAACAGTGAATAAGTGTGCCTCTTTCTCCGCATCCTCTCCAGCACTTGTCATTTTCTGTTTTGTTGATAATGGCCATTCTGGTGGGTGTGAGATGATATCTCATTGTGGTTTTGATTTGCATTTCTCTAATGGTTAGGGACATTGAGCATCTCTTCATGTGCCTCTTGGCCATCCGTATTTCCTCTTCTGAGAGGTGTCTGTTCAAGTCTTTTTCCCATTTTGTAATTGGGTTGGCTGTCTTTTTGTTGTTGAGATGAACAATCTCTTTATAAATTCTGGATACTAGACCTTTATCTGATATATCATTTCCAAATATTGTCTCCCATTGTGTAGGCTGTCTTTCTACTTTCTTGATGAAGTTCTTTGATGCACAAAAGTGTTTAATTTTGAGGAGTTCCCATTTATTTATTTCCTTCTTCAGTGCTCTTGCTTTAGGTTTAAGGTCCATAAAACCGCCTCCAGTTGTAAGATCCATAAGATATCTCCCAACATTTTCCTCTAACTGTTTTATGGTCTTAGACCTAATGTTTAGATCTTTGATCCATTTTGAGTTAACTTTTGTATAGGGTGTGAGAGATGGGTCTTCTTTCATTCTTTTGCATATGGATATCCAGTTCTCTAGGCACCATTTATTGAAGAGACTGCTCTGTCCCAGGTGAGTTGGCTTGACTGCCTTATCAAAGATCAAATGTCCATAGATGAGAGGGTCTATATCTGAGCACTCTATTCGATTCCATTGGTCGATATATCTATCTTTACGCCAATACCATGCTGTTTTGACCACTGTGGCTTCATAATATGCCTTAAAGTCAGGCAGCGCGAGACCTCCAGCTTCGTTTTATTTCCTCAAGATGTTTTTAGCAATTCGGGGCACCCTGCCCTTCCAGATAAATTTGCTTATTGGTTTTCCTATTTCTGAAAAATAAGTTGTTGGGATTTTGATTGGTATTGCATTGAATCTGTAAATCAATTTAGGTAGGATTGACATCTTAACTATATTTAGTCTTCCAATCCATGAGCACGGTATGCCCTTCCATCTATTTAGGTCTTCTGTGATTTCCTTTAGCTGTTTTTTGTAGTTTTCTTTATATAGGTTTTTTGTCTCTTTAGTTAAATTTATTCCTAGGTATTTTATTCTTTTAGTTGCAATTGTAAATGGGATTCGTTTCTTGATTTCCCCCTCAGCTTGTTCATTACTAGTGTATAGAAATGCTACAGATTTTTGAATGTTGATCTTGTAACCTGCTACTTTGCTGTACTCATTTATTAGCTCTAGTAGTTTTATTGTGGATTTTTCCGGGTTTTCGACGTATAGTATCATATCGTCTGCAAACAGTGATAGTTTTACTTCTTCCTTTCCAATTTTGATGCCTTGTATTTCTTTTTTCTTGTCTAATTGCTCTGGCTAGAACCTCCAACACAATGTTGAATAATAGTGGTGATAGTGGACATCCTTGCCTTGTTCCTGATCTTAGGGGGAAAGTTTTCGATTTTTCCCCATTGAGGATGATATTAGCTGTGGGTTTTTCATATATTCCCCTCTATCATTTTAAGGAAGTTCCCTTGTATTCCTATCTTTTGAAGTGTTTTCAGCAGGAAAGGATGTTGAATCTTGTCGAATGCCTTCTCTGCATCAATTGAGATGATCATGTGATTTTTCTGCTTTGATTTGTTGATATGGTGTATTACATTAATTGATTTTCTTATGTTGAACCATCCTTGCATACCTGGGATGAATCCTACTTGGTCATGATGTATAATTCTTTTAATGTGTTGTTGGATACGATTTGCTAGAATTTTATTGAGGATTTTTGCATCTGTATTCATTAGAGAGATTGGTCTGTAGTTTTCTTTTTTTGTAATATCTTTGCCTGGTTTTGTTATGAGGGTGATGTTGGCTTCATAGAATGAATTAGGTAGTTTTCCCTCCACTTCGATTTTTTTGAAGAGTTTGAAGAGAATTGGTACTAATTCTTTCTGGAACGTTTGGTAGAAGTCACATGTGAAGCCATCTGGTCCTGGACTTTTCTTTTTAGGAAGCTTTTGAATGACTAATTCAATTTCTTTACTTGTGATTGGTTTGTTGAGGTCATCTATGTCTTCTTGAGTCAAAGTTGGTTGTT
>NW_027518393.1:0-1875 GCF_023851605.1 Tamandua tetradactyla
CATATTCCCTTATCATTTTTTAAATTTCCTTAAGATTCATGGTAATGACCCACCTCTCATTTCTGATTTTGTTTGTGTCCTGCCTTTTTTGTTGTTGTTGTTTTTTGTCAGCTTAGCTAGGGGTCCATCAATTTTGTTGATTTTCTCAAAGAACCAAGTTTTGTGTTTTGTTGGTTCATTCTTTTGTTTTTTTTTGTACTGTAGTTTATTTCTGCTTTAATCTTTGTTGTCTTTCTTCATTTATTGGCTTTGGGGTTTGCTATTCTTTCTTTGATTTCCCCAGGTGAGTAGTTAAGTCTTTAACTGCTCACCTAGAGAAATCAGAAAAAGAATACCTTATTTCATATAGGCATTTAAGGCATGAAATTTCCCTTTCAGCACTGCCTTTGCCACATCCCATCACTTCTGATATGCTGCCTTCTCGTTGTCATTCCTCTCCTGATATTTACTGATTACTTTTGCAATTTTTACTTCAACCACTGAATATTTAAGAGTGTGCTGTTTAATCACCATATATTTGTGAAAGTTCTGATTCTTTGGTAGTTCTTAATTTCTAGCTTCATTCCATTGTGATAAAAAAGAGTACTTTGAATAATTTCAATCTTATTAACTTTATAAATACCTGTTTTGTGTACCAGCATATGATCTATGCTGGAGAATGTTCCATGAGTATTAGATAAAAATGTATATCCTGGTGTTTTGGCGTGTAATGATCTATATATGTCTATTATAATTCATTTATTACATTAAGTTCCTTATTTCGTTGTTGATCCTCTGGTTGTTTTATCCATAGTGGAGTCTGGTGTATTGAAGTCTCCCACTATTATTGTTGAAACATCTATAGCTCCCTTGTGTTTTGCCAGTGTTTTCCTCATGTACTTAGGAGCTCCTTGATTGGGAGCATTAACACATATGATGATTATTTCTTCTTGTAATTGTCTCATATTAATAGGTGATGTCTTCTTTGCCTCTTATGATGTCTTCACATTTAATGTCTATTTTTTTCTGATATTAGTATAGTCATCCCTGCTTTCTTTTGGTTACAACTTGCATAGAATATCATTTTCCACCCTTTCACTTTCCATCTATTTATAACCTTGGGTCTAAGATGCATCTCTTATAAACAGCATATAGATGGATTATATTTTTTGTTCCATTTTGACAATCTGTATCTTCTAATTGGCGAGTTAATTACTCGCCAATTACTGTAAAAAAAGTAATTACTGTAAAAGCAGTGCTTGAAACTACCATCTTATTCTTTGGATTTTATCTGTCAGATCTATATATTCTTTCCCCCTCTTTTTATCCTTTCAATTACTGTTACTGTTACTCTCCAATTACGTGCGCTCCTCCAGGCCTCCTTCCACTGGCTTTTTTCTTCAGCTGACCAGACACCCTTTAGTATTCCTTTTTTGTTGTTGTTAACATTTCTTATTGTGAAATATAAACATACAGAAAAGTGATAAATTTCAAAGCACAGTTTAACAAGTAGTTATAGAACAGATTTCAATGTATGGTATGGGTTACAGTTCCACAATTTCAGGTATTTCCTTCTGGCTATTCTAATATGCTAGAAACTAAAAAGAAATATCTATATAATGATCCAGTAGTCACAATCATTTGTTAAATCCTAATTTCTCTGTTACACTCTTCCCTCTCATTTGATCATTCTCTCAATCTTTGGGGATATTTGGGCAATGACCATTCTAAGTTCTTCATGTTCAAAAATGTGTTGACATTCTGGGGTAGGGGAATGCAACTGAGAGACAGTGGTGACAACTCTAGTTTCAGGGCTGATCTGGCATAGGGAAAAATCTGTGGTTTTAAGTTTCTGAAAAATGAACTTAAGTAAAACTTTTATAAAGTCTTAGAGCT
>NW_027518394.1:0-1662 GCF_023851605.1 Tamandua tetradactyla
GAAGCTCTCTGACTTTGATTCGGGAAGGAGCCAAGGGCTTTTGCCAGACTCACACTGTTAGCGTGGCTTTGCTGAGGTGACTGTGCCTGTCTTAGGTTGCCCTTAAGCTCTGAAGGAAGGGTCTTACCTGTCATTGGCTACCAGTGAAGCTCTCTGACTTTGAACATTTGTTGTTTAACACAGCTGAGGAGGAAGAGAAAGAATATTAACAGCACCAAATCTAAGCCTATAGTAGTCAAAAAATGATATGATTTCCACCAGTAAATAGGATTAAGGTTATTATTATCTTTTAGCTCTTGGGTGATTGTATAACATTGTCTCTGTAGGCTATATGTGAATTTTTCTGAGATAATTCTAATACCCTTTTTTTGCAATTCTAAGATATCAAGAATTAAACTATCCAAATGCCCCAAAAGATGCCTCTTTACCTTTTCCCATTCTATTTCAGATTGATTATTATCTTAAAGGGGTAATACAAAAATTGCTCTCATTCCAGTCACATTTCAAACTTCCTACAAAATTTAAATTATACATTTGATCTCCAATATGAACCAATGCTGTCTCTATATCATTTAGTTTATTATTAATTTGCTCATCAACATGAGATAGATCATGCCACAGTTCACTGGCATTTTTATGCCATTCTCTAGCATAATGCTGTGTCTGTATAATTTGATACAATGCAGTTCCAGCAACTGCAGCCACAGTGATAATTCCAATGATTCCAATGACAGCTGCAATAATGAGTCCAATTAGTCTCTTAGTCCTTTTTGGATATTCTTTTGCCAAATGGATCAGGATTTGTGTTTCTGTCTGGAGAGGATTGCAAAGATATTGACATCTGCACCAGCAGTCACATACCTCTTCTTCTCCTTGCTGCTGCAATCGTCTGATTTTCCTACAACATAAATGCTTGGAGACAAGTGAATAGAGAACAATTCTCAAAATTAAAATTTGATTTCTTATATGCATATGACCTTTAACAAGCACATATGGATCTCTAGTACATATTTGCATATAGTGTTTATGGCTGCTATTTAAAGAGAAGTTATGGTTATTAGAATTCACTATAAAAATTGGTCCCAGGGAGGGCCACGGTGGTTCAGCAGGCAAGAATGCTTGCCTGCCATGCCAGAGGACCCAGGTTCAATTCCTGGTGCCTGCCCATGTAAAAAAAAAAATTGATCCCAGTCCTAGGAAAATTTTCTATAAATTTCTCTGACCAATGTTATATTTATCATCCCGTGGATTTGGCACAAATCGTCCTCTATGTATTAAACTCTGATTTAGCTTGCCTGTTCATATAGTCTCAGTTATCTCCAAGTTAGAGATGGGAGGCCCTACACGGGCTGCATCTCTTACAATTCCATAGGAATCATTAGTTATGATAACTGCTCAGTCCATATGACATAACTGCCATCCATTCCAACTTTCTTTCCCAGCTAATAGGCAAGTATCATTTGATTCCATAGAGTTAAAAGAGGGATATACATATAGGTAATTATAAGAATCACTCTTGATCTTAAACCATGTAGTTAAATTATTTATTGTCATACACGGTAATTCATTACTTACGTATATGGGTCTTTCTAAAAATGGAAGAGCTAAATTTGATACCATTTTTTTCTTCCTTAAGTAGTTTTGGAAGCCTTGAATCTACTG
>NW_027518395.1:0-1634 GCF_023851605.1 Tamandua tetradactyla
CCTAAAAGATTTTTAACCTGAAAATAGTCTTAAGTCCTAACAAATTCAAACAGTTGTGATCAAACAATTCTTTTTTTTGTCCCATCCTTGGCTATACCAGTTCAGGTGTTCCCCAGTTCAGTTTGTGACAGTGGACACTGATGGCTTTTGTTTAATCACCAATGAAACTACTTCAGGAAGCTCCTAGACACTGCCCAACTAATTTCTGGCATTTCTTGACTGGGAACTGACTTCTTCAGAGTTCCTCAAATACTTTCAAATGGTTTCCCTCAAAATTAATCCCAAAACATGGGCATTAATAAAAAACAAATGTCTAAAACAAAATATATCATTCTTTCAATAGAGTTTCTGAGACTCTTCACATGCCACACTGTGATATACAATGCTGAGACATACAAAATTGATACCTGTTCATCTGGATTACATTTGGGTCAAGGGAGTCAAGAAAAATATATTACTAGTGGTGTGTACTTTGGTGGAAACACAGAGGTTTTGGCAGGATCTTGATAGGTAACAAGGCTGGGCTTCAGTATTCAAACTCCTAAAATCTAAGTGAGTGTCTAAAAAGAGGCAATGCAGGATATTCTTATCATAAGAAGTCCTAGGAATAGGTGACTGTGTGAACAAGTCACTAATGTAGTAGAGCCAATGGCCACCCCACAGAACAAGTGAGGTTATTCATGTGCTGCTGAGATCAGGTACACACAAACTGCTTGGGAATGAACATGGCTCCAATATCACCACATGACCCCTAAAGACACCATTTCAGGTAAGGCAAGGAATCAAAATCTTTCTGTGGGTAAACTGGCATAGTAGTAAAGCTCTTATGGCCTAAATTCAGTAACTGCATGAGGTCATGGGTGGTGTTGAGACTGAAAATGTTTCATGACAATTCCAATTCTCCTGCTTTTTTCCTGCCACATCACTACCGTGGATCCCTATGCCGTGGATCCCTACAGGGGTTAGAGTACAAAGACATAGACTCATGACCCTAATTTAAGCAACTACATCATATATTTATAAAGATTCTCATCCAATTCTTCAAGAGCCACCAGAGACCCCAGAGAACCAAAACACTGCCCTCCTGAAGAGGCACTGCATCCTGGTCTGAACCCTGCTGTGAAGAAAATATACTAGTCAGACACATGAGAAAAGGTTACAAAATCTTGACTAGTATCATAATGAAGATGTAGGAGAAGATTGTGAAAGGGGATACAGTTTCAGTATTACCCTATTTCAGAAATACTGGCATGTTCAGAAGATTCAAGGTTTGCATGAAAAGAAACACATATGAAAAATGTAAACAGATAATAAATGTAAACACAGATCTCAGCATCAACACTTCATGAGAGAAAGCTTATAAAACTCTAAGGAGAAAATGAGTCTGTTAGTTTTTTGTCTTTCTAATATAATCAAATTACCCAAATGAGTGAGGATCAAATAAGAAAAGGCAAGCATCCAGGGTCATAACCAATTCTCCACCTACATGCAACTAACTAATGAGAAAGATACTGCAAAAAAGTTACTACATTCCTCAAAAAAACTGAATATAGAATTGCCATACGACCCAGCAATACCATTGCTAGGTATCTACCCAAAGGACTTAAGGGCAACAACACAAATGGACATTTGCA
>NW_027518396.1:0-1586 GCF_023851605.1 Tamandua tetradactyla
CCTTAATGGAATATTCTAGGTCTTCCCCCTTAAGTGTAAACCTGTTTCCTTTCTTGATTTCCCCCTCTATTATAGCCACCATGAAGGGATCAGGGTGAATAGCATCTTGGAACAGAGGAGTTTATCACATGTAATGAAGAGAAGTCTCTTCTGCAGTGATGTGGGAAAATGGGGCAAAAAAGAGTGGGACAAGAAAAGGGATTGAGTCATAATTGGAGTTCCTTTCAAAGTAGTGAGGTGAAAACACAAGAAGAAAGGAAGGAGGTAGCTAGGTGAGACTAACTAGAGACATATGTCACAGAATTCATCACTGAAATAAGAGAAAAATGTAAATTCAGGTAACAGAAGATTGGAAAGGCCATAAAATGAAGACAGGTTAACAGGAATTATCCAAACAAAAAGAAAAAAATTAAAAAATGAATGGCCAGTGATGTGTGGGGTAATATCAAAGCTCTAATATATGTCAAAATGAAGTCCTAGATACAGAATATGGAGAGGATGGAAAAAAATACTTAGAAAAAGAATGGCCAAACTGTCTCCAAATTTAATGAAAGATTAATTTATAGATTTCATATGATCATTATACTACAATCAGTATAAAAATTAAGAAAACCACATCTAGGCAAATCAAATGCAAACTGCTGAAAACCAAAGATAAATAGAAAATCTACAAAGAATACACTGCATAAAGGGAACAACAATATGTTCATCTTACAATTGCTTATTAGAAACAATAAAGGCCAAAGAAAAAAAACTTTATATCCTGTGAAATATTTTTCAAGAATGAAGGTAAAATAACAATATTTTCAGATAACTTAAAACTAAAAGAATTTGGGACAAGAAGACCTACATTACAGGAAATGCTGAAGGTAGTTCTTCAGGCTTTAGGAAAATGAAACCAGATAAAAACTTGCTCTTTAGGAAGGAATTATACTGGAAATGGTAAATGTGCAGATTAACACAAAAGAATATCTTTCTCCTTATTTATTTAAATACATTTGATTATTTAAAACAAAAAATTATAACATATTTTAAGGTTTATTGCATATGCAGATACAACAGATATGGCAACTATAGGATAGAACAGGTGATTCAAGGTTCTTACATTTCATGTGAAGAAGTCTGATAACTCTAACTACTTTGGGAAACATTAAGGTTGAGTGGCTGTATCATTATTATAACATAAATTTACAACTAGGTTTGCCAAAGGTAGATGATTTCTAAAAATAATTCTCATCTCCCAGTATGCTAGGAGACATTAATAATTTATAATAAGCTACTTTCCTATTGAGTCTGAACATATCTTCTGAATCTTTTTCAACACCATGCTCCAGGAAGTCACCATCATTCTCTCAGGGTTGAAACTTAAGATGAAACCACTTTGTCATATAAGCTGTAGAACATGGCCCTCCAAGGAAGGAAGCTGTCTGCAAAGACTTCATAATGCATAGGATAGCAAATCTATTAATATATTAGATTTGACAGATAAGCTTAGTTTTATGCCCCACTATAAAAAAATTATGTATGTATATAATACACTCCTAGTAGTAACACTTACTTAAGTATTTTAAAAATGTATTGAGCAT
>NW_027518397.1:0-1585 GCF_023851605.1 Tamandua tetradactyla
TTTTTCCTGAAGGATGTGCTGGGATACACTTAAGACTCTAAAGGTAGAATCCCTTTGGAAGATAGGCACAAAGTGGGGTATAAGTAGACCATTTTAGGGAGATTCATGAACAGAAAAAAATACTAGAATTTGAATGGAAACTCTGGGAGATAAGGTGGAGGTGGGAAGGTGGGGGCAATATATCCTGTCTATAGTAAACTAAAATAGAATCACCAGGAATAAAAAACAGTCATAATCGCTAGGTCAATATTCCAAAGACAGGGCAGGAGAAGTTATATGAGTCTATTAATGGTACCCCATTAGTCTCCACCATCCTACCCCATTGAGATCTGTTCAACAAAGGGAATTTCATATTTAATAGAGCACCCAGAGGTAATGTGTACCCTTAGGAAAATGGAATTATGGTCCAATATACAATGATGTTCTTCATTTGGGTTGGAATCTTGCAACCCATGATAATCTCCAGCATATACACAATAAATGGGGATTTATTAAATTATTGAGAGCACTATTTCAATTTTTAGCTCATTTCAAAATTATTTTACAGTTCATAACTAGGAAGATAATCATTGATTCAGAAATAAGTGGCAAAGAAGTTTAGCATTTAGCACTATAAATATTTTATATTGAGTGCTTTTTTCACTGAGTGCACTTTTATTGCCTAGGAGGGAAAAAAAAAAGATCTGTGCTATGTAGAAGGTGTTTAGATAAAGATTTTGAAAAGCAATTGGTTGGAATACAATGTATGCAGAGAAAACACTGTGAAAAAAATCAATATTTTCTTCGAAAGAGGGAAATTCCTTTTATCATATCTATTTACACTTCATTACACTACTTTATGTGGTTTGGACACTACTCTTAACTTGCATAAAAACAAGGCTTTTTAGAAAACAAACTCAAATGCATGATACTCAAATAGTGCAGATTCCTCAAACTGTCCTTATGTGGGCTATAAAAGCATAAGTACAGATTTTATTATTCCAATTGTTCTGAGATGAGTTATAGCTCTCAGAGAGATATGTGAAGTCCTAATTCTCAGTAGTAGTTAGTGAACGTGACCTTTTTTGGAAATAGGGCCATTTCAAAAGGGACTGTTAAAATGAAGTCAGACTGGAGCAGGATGGACCCTTATGCAATATGTCCAATACCCTTATATGAAGGGGGTTAGGGATGTTGATATGTAGAGAGAAGAAGGTCATGTGACAGTGGAAGCAGACATTCAGTTATGCCACACACCGAGGAATGTCAGGCATGCTGGCTACCATCAGAAACCAGGAGAGTCACATTGAACATGGTTGTTCCCACAGACTTCAGAGGAAGCTAAATCCTTCTAACCTCGACTTGAGACAATATTTTTCTATTGTTTTAAGCCAGATGCTCTGTGGTACTTTGTTATTGTAGTTCTCGGAAATAAAGATACCAATCATCCAGGTAACATGATATATTTTGAAATACGTGTATACATACAGATTTAAAGGATAACATATTGTGAAAGTTATGACAGAAAATGCTTAAATATTGCTGTTTTATTCTGAATAATTTCCTTATATAGTCTTAAGCTATATTTGAATAAATAAATTTTAGT
>NW_027518398.1:0-1161 GCF_023851605.1 Tamandua tetradactyla
TGTTTTAGATTTTACTTTTTATTCACATTCTATGCTATTTCATGACATGAAAAACTAAGATTTTTGTCTCCTTATTTACTACTTACATCTAGTTTTTCCCCTGACTAAAATATAATCTTTGTGAACACGAAGTCCATGTATTTTTTTTACTCAATTTTAAACACTCAGCACATTGTTGAGAATACAATGGGTATTTTCTATAAGGATAAATAAGGAGATTACATATGCCCTAAATAATTATTGTGCTCTAGGGATTTTGTGTGGATTCAGATAATAGTAATAACACAACAGGCATGTCATTTTCCACATTAAGTTAGAATGTTCCAAGGTAACTTATTGTATTACTCAGGGTTCTCCAGAGAAACGGAGCTAACAAAAGATATCTATAAATATGAACTTTTATAAAAGTATCTCACAACAACTATGTGGGTGCATGAGTCAAACTTTTATAAGGTAGTCACTAGCTGGAAACTCCAATGAAGGTTATCATTGAACTCTTCAGGAGGGGCTGGCTGGCTGAAGAAGACATGGAAGTTCTCCCTTCTCCCTTAAAAGTCTTCAACAAATTGAATTAAATCAATATGATTCAGTTCTCTCTTTGTGAAAGATGTTCCATTATTTGATAATAGATGTAATTAGCCATAGATACAATAAACTAAGTAATGATTTAGTAAAGCAGCCTCCAGTTTATTAACCAGTCATGAAATTTCTTTGAAGTAATGGTAATGCCAGTACTTACATGACAAAAAAACTGGGCACCCTCACATGGCCAAATTGACATATGAACTTTACCATGACAGTGTTTTTGAATTCTTTGTGAAAATCATAATGAACTATTATGGAAATCTAGAATATTTCTTGTCTGAAAATACAGAGTGTTCTCCCATCTGTTCTTAAGCTTGGCTCAGCAACCAGAAGTTCTCACTGTATTTGGACACAAGATCAAAATTTAACACTTTGATGGTGAAAACTGATGAATATTCTATGTTCCAGCTACTTTTCCCCGGGCTGAACTTCAACAGTTATATTCTTTTTAGTCATGATAGTGGTTTGAAGCTGTATGTACTGCAATAAAAAGAATATTCTTAAGTCTAATCCATTCCTTCACATGTGAACAATTGTTTGTTTTGACTTTTGATGAGGTTACTTCAGTTAAGTTGT
>NW_027518399.1:0-1172 GCF_023851605.1 Tamandua tetradactyla
CACCAATGTTTATAGCAGCATTATTTACAATTGCAAAGAGATGGAAACAGCCAAAATGTCCATCAACAGACAGTTGGCTAAACAAACTGTGGTATATACATACGATGGAATATTATGCAGCTTTAAGACAAGATAAACTTATGAACCATGTAATAACATGGATGGACCTAGAGAATATTATGCTGAGTGAATCCAGCCAAAAACTAAAGGACAAATACTGTATGGTCCCACTGATGTGAACGGACATTCGAGAATAAACTTGAAATATGTCATTGGTAACAGAGTTCAGCAGGAGTTAGAAACAGGGTAAGACAATGGGTAATTGAAGCTGAAGGGATACAGACTGTGCAACAGGACTAGATACAAAAACTCAAAAATGGACAGCACAATAATACCTAATTGTAAAGTAATCATGTTAAAACACTGAATGAAGCTGCATCTGAGCTATAGGTTTTTGTTTTGTTTGTGTTGTTTTGTTTTGATTTTACTATTATTACTTTTATTTTTTTCTCTATATTAACATTCTATATCTTTTTCAGTTATGTTGCTAGTTCTTCTAAACCAATGCAAATGTACTAAGAAATGATGATCATGCAGCTATGTGATGATGTTAAGAATTAATGATTGCATGTGTAGAATGGTATGATCTCTAAATGTTGGGTTAATTTTTTTTTCTGTTATTAAAAAAAAAAGAGAAGGGATAATTGTAGATGAAGGGATACAGACTGTACAACGGGACTGGATATAAAAATCAGAAATGGACAGCACAATACTACCCAATTGTAATGCAATTATGTAAAACACTGAATGAAGCTGCATCTGAGGTAGAGTCGTGTTGGGTTGGTTTTGTTTTTTTGTTTTTTTGTTTTTTTTTTCTTTTATTATTGTTTTAATTCTTATTCTGTTGTCTTTTTATTTCTTTTTCTAAATCGATGCAAATGTACTAAGAAATGATGAATATGCAACTATGTGATGTTATTAAGAATTACTGATTGTACATGTACATTGAAATGATTTCTAATTGTTTTGTTAATTCTTTTTTTAATTAATAAAAAAAAATAAAAAATAAAAAAAAAAAAAACTGAATATAGAATTGCCATACGACCCAGCAATACCATTGCTAGGTATCTACTCAAAGGACTTAAGGGCAACAACACAAATGGACATTTGCA
>NW_027518400.1:0-978 GCF_023851605.1 Tamandua tetradactyla
AGAAACCCTGCAGTTATATATGAAAATGGTCTAATAATGTTCTGTAGTGTTGGAATAGGTTGTTTGCCTCAGTGTCACCAAAAAGAGAACTGCAGGCTGAAAACTATAAGCCTCTGATTGGCGAACATTATGCTCATATTACTTTAAAATTACCTTTTCTTCCTCCAAATTTGTTTTCATCCTATTTCTTTTAGTTTAACTATCATGCCAGATAACAGCTAGGTTTTTAATTTCCTATTGCAGTTTAGAATTGTGAGTGTAGTGACTGATGAAGTATAGCAATCTAAAGAAAGTAAATTGACTTCTGAATTTCTGGGCAACTTCTTTTAACTGGGGAAAGTTATAAATGTTGACAATTATAGTTGGGAGAAGAACCTAAAACACTGTTTGTCAGGACATATTGCTTTTGACAATTGAATGTATTGGTACTTACCTTACAGTGGGAACATGTCAGGGACTTGAACCCAGAAGAATTGACAGGTTATGGCAACTCCATGTGATGAGAGAATGGCTTCTTCCTTGGTGTGGTCTTGTACTGGCCTCTCCATTGAGTCATTTACCAACCTGGATGGAAACTTCTGATTCAGGTTGTTGCCGCCTAGATTCAAATGGGATTCTTTCAGATGCACTTCATAGTATTATCGGATGACCGAGAAAATTACCATAGTAAACAAGTACCCACCACTGCAACGTCCTGCTTTGTATATACATGTTTTCAACAATTAGGCTAGGTTGGTTTATTTACAGTTAAATTTCATCCTGAGAACTGTGAGATAGACTAATACTTTTCTTGAGTCCTACTATGTGTAAAAAATGAAATGAGATCTACCAAATAAAATTTAATTTCCAACTTGAAAGGCCATGATCAATCTTCACTTCAGATGGAATTGTATATTTATTTTAACATTGAAAGTCTCCCAGGCAAAGAGAACATTACTGGGACAATGGAAAAATTGGAATATGGACTGTGGGCTTCAT
>NW_027518401.1:0-395 GCF_023851605.1 Tamandua tetradactyla
CTTTCGTGCTAATCCGCCACTCATCCCAAAGCATGGAGTGCATGAAAGGACACACACAAACCAGTTGCTCTAAGACACCCCGGTGACCCACTGCCCGGAAATGTGCCTTGGTGGGTGCCACATCCCCAGAAATCCATCTCCTGAGATGAGTGGGGAATGTGATGAGCTTCCACGCGGGATCGATATGAGGAATACATCACTGGCCCTATGGAGAGCCACAGAGACCTGCTCCTGAGACAAGCCTGAAAAGGTTCGAGGGATCATGGCTTCCTGATGAAGAAATCCACAATAACTCAAACTCACATTTGGAACTCTCTCTGAACCAGGCAAGCGCATTGCTCAAACTCTAACCTAGAGCCTCGTGTGATGCCCTCGCAAGCCAGCATTCCCCTGGC